>NC_030418.2:36487984-36607984 GCF_001660625.3 Ictalurus punctatus
ATCAGATCCACTAGAACAGAATCTTAACCGCAGAGTTAGCTAGGTCACTGCATAAATAACGGGACAGTACGATTAGCCCGTGAGTTAACCAGCAGGTAGAACATGACTACTCATTTAAATATCCTACGTAGGAGTTAGACCTGACCGGTTTATATACAGACAGGTCTGTCAGTTCAATGTTATACTTACAGCACCTTTATCAACACTACTTTCTATACAGTCCAAGACGGTCATTTACTACTTTAACCAGCGCTGTATGAGAACAACCATGAGACGGAACTCCTGAGACTGAATACTGCTGATTCAAAAAATCTATAAATCTACATCCTGATGTCTGTAAAGATGTTCGAGTCCATTTTTCAAATGGCTGGGTTGATAACTGCTAGTTACACAATATAGGGTTTATTTTTATTTCATCTGCTGTCAAACACTGAACCACTTCACCATGACTCGTCACTAATATCTGACCACAGAAATCCATCACATGATCTACATCCGTGATACCATATAATAAGAGTCATCTAAGATTTAGGGTTTAAAGCAGCAATTAGAAGAAATACATTTCGTTTTTTTCACTTTACAGAAGTATGGATGTAGATTTAGAGATGAATGAGATGCCATGTACTTGGTCATTTCCTACTTTAACCAGCGCTGTCTCGATACTGTGATGAAGTGTAAAGTCTGAGACGGCGCTGGTTAAAGTAGTAAATGACCTATAGGACTTATACATAATACAAGTCTGCATCCGGATTTCCGTCAATTATTTTTTAAATAAATAATTTATAATACCTGGTTTAAACACTAATAAAAAGAACACACTCTGCCGTACGAGTGTACTGTTATAATTATATATAATTAATATAAAGTAGAGTGGTGGGGTGATACCTTGTTCCTCTTCCTCTTCGTTACAGATGATGTTGTACAGCGTGTCCAGGGCGTAACCCAGGATTTCCGAGTCGGACCTGTTCACAGGGGTGATAAAGACCTCACATTCTTAACTCCGTCTCGTATTAAAGGTGTTATTCAGACGAGAAGACCTTTAATAAGCAAAGACTGTGTAATCGGTGTTGTAGTGTTCACTGTGTAAGTGTGTTTGATCTCACTGGTCCGACTGTAAGATATGGATCAGATGCTCCATCGCCTGCGTCCCCACTTCCATACGGTACTTCTGTAAAGTTCAGAAGTTTAGTTCTACATTAATCATTTTAGCAACTCTACTAATACTGCACAGCTATCTGCACCAAAAACAAATAAATAAATAAAGGGTTAGACATCATAATGCCACATTAAAAAAGGCAAATTAATGATTAAAGTTTAACCCTACTGTTTACATAATAATACAGATACAGGAAAAGATCTAAACCTCTCTCTCACACACACAAACACACACACACACACACACACACACACATATATATATATAAACAGAGAGAGAGAGAGACAAATGGACAGACAGCCAAAGCGACAGGCACTCACACACACACAGAAATATTCACACAGACAGACAGATAGATTAGGAGTGATGTGATAAGACAGACAGGCAGACGGATGGGCAGACAGTTAGACAGATCAGACAGTCAGGGGTGGTTGTGATACACCAGCAGTAGAATGGACCTTAGAGAGGGACTTGAGTGCGCGGACGGCGTCTCTGCGGTCCTCCAGCAGTGTGGACGAGGCCACACGGTCACACAGCTTCTGGATCTGCACAGAGAAACCCAGTAAACACCAACATTAACATATTAACACAGTGATGAGTTTAACACGAGTTCACGCTGACAACTATTACCTCTGTCAGCCTGGGCCGTGTGTGTGTGTGTGTGTGTGTGTGTGCACGCGCGTGTGTTTGCATTCATACAGAACAGTAAGAAACAAAGCGTTGTTTATGTCAGTCATGGATGAAGGTGTTCAGTGTCTCAGAGAGATACGTGAACTTGAGGGTCCCTTTAACACTCAGGACTTTATCACTTCTACTGAACAGAGAGAAAAATTCCTCTCACACTCTGATAGGAGGAGCCTGAGCGTGACCCCGGGGTCCGGGGGCTTGGCCCCGCTGCCAAACACATGAACTCTGAACTGTGAACTGATATATTAACTGCGGAATTGGCATCAGGGGCCAAAAAGAGAGAAGGACAAGCTCTCTGATTGGCTGAAGGAGTGTGTCATACCTGTGACATCACACACAGTGTTTAAATAGTGATGATTTCCCACCATTTGGTACACAGGTGAACAGACAGTCCTCTATAATGTCCTTGGTCCCTTAGGGTCTAGATATGGTGCAAAATAAGACTCCTACACCCTACATCGTGTGGGATTCAGTTCCTTGGTGCACTACATAGAGTCAAACGCGTTCACCTCCCAATTCTCATTGTGCTCTAGTTTAAGTTGAATAGATGCAGTACTACAAAGGGTATAAAATGAGGCTCCTACACCTTATGTAGTACCCTACAGAGAGATTACTGCTCCCTACATAGGGTTAACTAGATTTAGCTCTGTAGTGTCTATGGTATAAACCCGGATCCGCTCTTGTACACTACGTAGTGCACTACACGTGCTGTAGAGAGACATTTGGGACACGGGCCGGCTGTGTCTCAAATGTCTCTCTATAGTGCACTACACGCAGGTCGGTGTAGCTAAGCTAACCGTGCTAACCACCGGCTGCTCAGCCTCCTGGCGAGTTATTTTATTTATAACATGTTTATAAGCATGACAGTGAGTGTATAACGCTCTAATGTACCCCAGCAGCCATGTTTAATCTTTTTTTTTTCCAGAGGAGAGAATAAAGTGAAAGTGAACTTACTGTCTCCACACCAGAAGGCTGCGTCCCGGCGCTCTGTCCTCCCATCACACCCCTGAAGAAATTCATCCTCTCCGGTTAAGAACTACTCTTTCACCGTAAACTGTAAACTCCGCACCTTTAACCAACTTCTGCAGCTCTTTACCACAATATAGGAGCGAGCGCGATGTTGTTTTCGCTCTGAAACCTGCCCCCAACCCAGTTTCCTACACCGACCCCGGAAGTGCTAACACAGCTTCGTGCGCATGCGCGAAGACGTGGCGATACGTGGCTCAACAGCTGCCTACCTGTATTCTGTTACGTCCCGCCCCACTGTGCTAGGATTGGTCACTTCTTCTTCGCGTTCTCCGTCACGATTGGCTGGTTGTTTGTTCACATGAGCGTCCCGCCTATCACACAGAGAAATAGATGAGGGGAAAAACAAACAAACGCGTAATAAATTAATAAATATATCAACAATACTTTTCGGGGAAAACAAATCCCATTTACACAAATCTTCAAATACAATGATTTTAGTAAGGATGTTCATTATGGTAATCTTTAAATGAAGCTACGAGGCTAATAAACCTAGCTAACAAAAATCTACGTTTTTTTTCAACAGCTTTTAGCAACATGTTAACTCGCCAAAATTTTATTTTGTAATGTAATTTATACAATTTTAATTAATTTCACTAAACAGGTCCTCAGGTTTAAAATTGACATCACGGTTCTCCAATCAGCGGATTGGTCGTGAGGCACGTGTGGCTTCCTAGCCAATCCTAGTGCAGGAGGCGGGATTTGTCGGAATGTGGGTGGGAAATCAAAATTAAACAGTGGTTTGGAGAGTGACGGATTCTTAAAGAGACAGACAGTGATTAAAGCACAGGGACATGGTGTTTATGTATGTATGTATGTATGTATGTATGTATGTATTTATTTATTTATTTATTCATTTATTTATGTAAATTAAATTTGGGGTCCATGCACCGAAAATGCCTTTGGACCCTTTAGCCACGCCCACTCAAATTTATGATAATTTCCATATGTGAAACCTACTTTGGCAAACAAGTCCTAGGATTTTTGGCCAATATTCACTATTGTGATGTAAAAATATTCAGGAGCGTGTAATCCTCAATATCAGTCAAAAACATGTTGACATTTTTAAACAATATGGCCGCCACACATCAATCAATTCTAAAGAGGTGGAGCTTGTTTTACTAAGTTAGTTGTAATTCATGATTGGTGATATGAATTTGAACCAAACCTGTTCATGTTCATCAAACATGTTCATGTTCAGTACAAAGTTATGAGGACTTCTGCAAGGGTTGGGGGCATAGTCAACAATAGGGGGCGGGGTTAGGTCCACATAGCTTTTTATCAGGAACCAAAAGTCCAAGTGAGCTGGCATTTGGTGTATGTTCAACTATCTTTATTGTTCTATGTATGTTGGTAGAAACTGGCCATGTGGGTGCTATTTGTGTGATAGTCATCTCGCCTGCACTGTCATCTTAAAAAAAACTGCAGAAGTTTCCTAAACTCCCCATTAATCTGATGCGTTGTGTACTTAACCTGATGCTAACAAAATTGAGACAAGTACGTCACACATTATACACTAAATGGCCAAAAGTATGTGGACACACACACACACACACACACACACACACACACACACACACATATATATATATATATATATATATATATATATATATATATATATATATATATATATATATGTATATATACATATACATATGTATGTTGACTAGTTAGGGGTTAGTGAAGTGTTCATGGAACATGTGGGTCTTTAGCCGTTTTTTGTGACAGATTCTGCTGTCAGGATTGAGGTCAGAAGTTCATTCCACCACTGAGGGACAGTCGGTTTGAAGGTTCTGGAAAGGTGCGTCGCCCCTCACTGAGTAGGCACTACCAGGTGTTGGTCGTTAGCTGATGGCAGGTTGCGTGAGGGAACATAAACCTCACGGAAAGTGTTGCGATAGGGAGGTTCTGTTCCAGACAAGGACTTGTATGTGAGCATCAAAGCCTTGAATTTGATGAAGGTGGTTACAGGAAGCCAGTGGAGGGAGATGAAGAGGGGTGTGACGTGGGTCTTTTTGGGCTGGTTAAGAACAAGGCGTGCTGCTGCATTCTGAATCACCTGAAGGGGTTTGATGGAGCTGGATGAGAGGCCCGGGATTAGTGCGTTGCGATAGTCCAGCTTTGAGATAACAAGAGCCTGGACTAGAATCTGTGTGGCCTGATCAGTGAGATAGGGTCTAAGTTGTGGATCTCCCCATCTGTGGCAACATAAAATTATTACTGTATTTATTTAATGGTATTTATTTGCATTCAAATACTATCTATTTGAAATCATTAAATTGACAGTAAATATAAATTAGTAAATATAAGGAAATGAAAGCTGAAATTCTGATCTATCGTCTCATATGTGTTACTTTTTTTTTTAACAGGAAATAAAAATCTTATTTAAAAAAAATTATATAGATTTTTTTACGAGTTCTGTGGTAGCGTTTACAGTCCTCTTTTAAAGCTTTTAAACATCAAATTATTTGCGTGTTAAAATAATTAAACATTTTAAATATCAATTAAGAATTTTAAATTAATTTATATTTTTCCCGCAATATCTATTATCTAAATATAACCGCTAAAGATTTTGTTTCCGTCCGGATTTTAAACCGTGCGGACCGGGAGCTATATATTTTTTGTTTTCAAGCGTTTTTTTTTTTTTTTTTTTTTGTTATTTGTTTGTTTGTTTAGATCATACCCATATTATGACAAAATCCCGCCTCTTGCACGAGGATAGGCAGCACGGCTTCGTGTGCACGCGCCTTTAATTGATTGGACAACCTTGCAGTTCTGTTGGCGGGGCTGCGCGTGAACATGAAGTACTAGCGAATGCTTACGCGGGAGGCGGGAAACTAAGAGCCAATCACAGGCGGGCAGAGTCTGAGTACGGGTGGGTAACAAAAAAACCCGCCTCGCTAAGAGCAAGAGAAAGAGAGAACTAGCTGACGTTTATCTGAGGTAATATTTTTTGTAATTGTTATGTTTGATCAATATATTGGTTCATTTGAAAAAGTTTGTTAGAAAAGAAGTTAAAGTAAGTGTGGAAAAGAGAAAAGTGACAGTTGCACTTTGTTAGCAAGGTGGATGAGGTAAGTTAGCTAGCTAGTTTGTTTCCTGGTAAATGTAATTAGCTAGATAGTTTTAGACGATGATTTATGTCTAAAATACGCTAGTTATATTTATATCTACCTACAGCCTGAGGTAATAAAGTGTTCTTATATTAAACCAAAGCAGTTGGACTAATAACATGAAGCTGAGTCGTGGCTGTCAGTCAGTGAGTTGGTGATTAGCATTGTTTTAATGGTCTTCATGAGGGTTTTTTCTCCACAGTCATGGCTGGAGCTGTAAGTTTGGAGCTGGATCCTGTTTTCCTCAAGGGCTTGGGATACCTACACTCCAAGAGCAAAGACTCTGCGGAGAAGTTGAAGGCTCTGCTGGACGAGTCCCTGTCCAGAGGAAGTGATTCAGCGTATCGTACCTCACTGAAGGTCATGATGTTCCTCACACCACGGTAGTGTCTTTATCACTGTTCGTGTCTCACATGTCTTCTTCTTCTCCTGTCTTGCAGGAAGCTGAGCTTTCCAAAGTGTCAGTACCCAAGCTGATCAAACAGGAATCCAAATTGACGTCCAGCTCGTCCTCCTCCTCATCGTCATCGTCGTCCTCTTCGTCGTCATCGTCCAGCAGTAAATCCAGCACCTCGGAGAAGAGCAAGAAGGAAGCAGAGAAGAGACCTGCTGAGAAGGTGAACTGTTCGAAAACCGTTGGTTTTATTTCATTTTACGTAGTAATCCCTCACTTATTTTAGTGTTATAGGGATTAGTAACTTTCTCAACTTCCCCTTATTCAATTTTCACTTTGATTGAGATTGAGGGGGTCTTTAGTAAGTGAGCTTAGTCATCAAGAAACACCAGTGTAAAAGACTGGATTGCACTTGCTTTTACATACGCGTTTACAAGATGGCCGCCGCATGGATCCTGCAGTCGTTTGGAGTGTCACTTGGTGCGAACGCCGTGTGTAAGCATATAAGTTGATGTGTTAAGGTGAATGTTAATTTTCTGTCTGGTTTATTCTCTGCAGGTGAGGTTGGAGTGCGGAGATGCAGGCGATCCACCCAAAAAGCCACGTCTGGATAAAACGGAAAATCGTTCGTCCCCCATCGCCTTCCAGACTAAAGACGTTCCCATAGGAGATTTCAGCTACAGCGACGAGACCAACGCTGACGACTTTGCCATGGAGATGGGATTAGTGTGTGTTGTGTGCAGGTGTGTCAAGTTCACCCTGCTGTAGTGTTCACTAGCGTTCACGTCCAAGACAATCCGACCGTACGTCCGATACATGTCAGACGTAATGCTAGCACAATGTTAGCGTAGTGCTTCTCCATGTGATTGATCTGTCTTTTTTTTTTTCTTGTTAATAACAGACAGATGACGGTGACATCTGGGAATCAGCTGGTGGAGTGTCAGGAGTGTCACAACCTGTACCATCAGGAGTGTCACAAACCTCAGGTGACGGATAAAGACGTAAACGACCCGAGGTTGGTGTGGTACTGCGCACGCTGCACACGCCAGATGAAGCGCATGGTGAGCGCATCTACAGCCTTTACTCCTGTATTGTAATGATAGCACTTCCTCACAGCTAGGGTTCGACCGATTCTCCTTCTTCATCATCACTGATGTCTCTCTTAATGTTCTGTTGGAAAGCTACAGTTATAAATTGCACACTGCAGGCACTAGGAGGTGCTCATCACTCACAATTCATTTGTAATTTTTACTTTTATATTGTTTTATGTAAGTGGTGTCTGAAGTTTAACTAATTCTATTTTTAGACAGTTTTTACCCACTTTTGAACACTTTTTTTTTTATTTTTTTTATTTTTTTATTTTATTTATTTATTTATTTTTTTTGGTCAACACTGGAGTATTTATGTTGCTCTTATGTAATTATGTTGTTCAAGTATCTTGTTGTTTGTCAGGCTCAGAAAACACAAAAGCCTCCTCAGAAAGCAAGTCCGACTATAACGTCGGTCACTCCGGTGGTTAAAGACCCGCTGGTGAAGAAGGCGGAGCTGAAACCCAAACCAGACACGACGGGATCTTTTCAGGCCTTTAAGAGGACCGAGGTCAAGGTGAGGACAGAGAGTCGGTTATACTGAGATGTTTAGCACTTTGAGTCTCATACTAGCACAGACCTCATGAATAACAATCTAAAAAACAATAATAGTAATAAATTAATCTCTTTCTCTGATTTGATTTGATTTAACGTGTATATTTACAGAAATTTGTCTGTGTGTGTGTGTGTCAGGCATCATCTACGGCACTGGTGAACTCCTCCAGCAGTGCCTCGTCTCTCCCCTCGGGCAGCGCCCTCACTGGCTGGGCTGCCTTCACCAAAACCTCCGCTTCAGCTTCCTCTGGAACCAAACCAGGCCTTGCCAAGCCCCTCCCCTCTTCCAGCAGTTCAAAGCCCATTGGTCTGTTTGCATTGGGCACCAAAGCACAAACAGGAAGTGGAAATGGGAACAATGGAGGTAACGGGAACACGGCGGCCCCGCTGAAGCCGCCGCCCCCTCTCACACTAGGGAAACCTGCTCTGAGTCGTTCTGGCAGCGGGGAGAACCCTGGAAAATCCGGCTCCTCCTCCCCCGGGGCGATCGGCTCCACTGGTGCGGGTGGCTCGAACGGGGGCACGGGTGGCTCAAATGGGGGGGGCAATGGAGGCAACGGGGGCAACAGCAGCAGTAATAGTAACAGCACCAACAGTCAGAAAGCATCAGCTGACGGCAAAGCACCAACATCACAGGAGTCTCAGCTCAACGCCATGAAGCGCCTGCAGATGGTGAAGAAGAAAGCAGCGCAGAGGAAGCTGAAGAAATAAACACCCAGCACTGAGAGAGAGAGAGAGAGAGAGAGAGAGAGAGGAATTAATTAAAAGATTAAGAGTCTAATGAACTGATACTGAGGAAGTGACCGTGTCACACAGAGAGAGAGAAGACAGGAAGTAAGGTGAGTGAGAGAGAAAGAGGGAGAGAGAAAAAGAAAAACTAAAATGAATAATAAATGAACATTTTTTAAAAAAGAGAGAGACAGGTTAATAGGGAAAAATGGGAGGAAAGAAAGGAAGAAATACATACATAGAGTACAAATGATGGGCAGACAGGAAGGAAGGATGGCTGGAAAGAAAGGCCATAGAAACAGTATACAGAAAGCCAGAAAAAAAGAGAAAATAAAAATTATAGACAGATAAAAAACGGTATGGAAAATCGACGATGATGATGAGAATAAGAATAATTAGTCTCAAAGAGGGAGGGTGTGAGAGAGGTGGGGGGTGCACATGACCAAATCCCAAATGAATAATAAATCAACGTGAGAGAGAAAAAGAAAGGAAATATATCCACAATCCAGCACTAATACTTGAAGGTGTGTGTAGATGCTGCTCATTTGTGTGTGTGTGTGTGTGTGTGTGTGTGTGTGTGTGTGTGTGTGTGTGTGTGTTACGCTCTCTGTGCCTCATTTGTTGTAAAGCAGCAGCACTGATCAACTCGTACTTTTAATAAACACCTTTGATAAAACAGGAAATGTTGGCCTGATGTCATAAAGAACACAAATGGTTATGTGTAAAATAGATTTATTCATCAGGACATTTAAATTTGACTCATCTGTTATAAAACTATTCTTTAGCATTTCTATAATCATACATACTCTTTAAATATATAGCTAAACATATAGATCTATATTTATATTAAAGCATTTTTCTCTTCATGATAAAACCTTCTGTGAAATGAAACACTGCACACAGACGTGTAGATCAAAGTGCTAAGAGTGTTCGTCTCTTAGTGCGGGTTTGGCCTTCATTACACCACACGGCAAATCAGTATTTATTCTAAACAGTGTTAATAATCAGTAACGAGGAGGTGTTCCCATCTGCACCCTCGTTAACTTCCCCTCATATCATCTATATTACAAGTGTGCACTAAACTCCATCATCAGTCATCTGTGGGTGTGTCCCAAACCACACAACCTAGACACTATATATAGGCCACATAAACACCATCATCAGTCCACTGGGGGTGCGTCTCAAATTACACGACCTAGACACTACATAGTGTGCATAATCATTGGTCCACTGTGGGTGTGTCCCAAACCACACCCTATTCACTATGTAGGCCATTTAACCATCATCATCAATCCACTGGGGGTGACACAATGGTGTTTATGTGCACTATATAATCAGTCCACTGGGGTTGCATCCCAAACCACACAAACTAGACACTATATAGTGTATATGAACACTATCATCCACTCGGGGTTAACTGATGCTGATGAGGTAAGAGACACTAAGAGGGGCGAGGGTGTGTGGAATTGGAACACAGCCTGGGTGTGTTGTCATGTCCTCAGGCGTAGGACATCTTGCCGAGGTAGTTAGCGGGGACGTAGCCCTTCTGGCCCTTGGACTCAGCGAGCCACCAGTCTTTGTTTCCCCCCTGGTCGGAGAACTGTAGGATGCGGACGTGCTGGTACTCCTGCAGACTGAGCTCCTGCTCACAGCGTGCCACGAATGCATACACTGCGTAGAACTGAGAACACACACACGCAAAAAACATACAGATTACTGAGTGTGTGAGGGAGAGTACAGTACTGTTAGTCCTCAGAAAATATATAATTTGTTCCTCATTATCACAGTCGAACTCCAATTGTCAGTTGATGTTATAACGGCCAACCAATCAGCAATCAGGACTCAAATTAGGGACTGCATACTTATTACAATTGCAACACACACTCATAATCACACACCTACTATAATTCTTTCTTTTTTCTCATATCTGTCATCACTTCGTCCATGAACATTACAGTCCCCTTCAAAACTATTGGAATGAGAAGGCCAATTAATTTTTTTTGTGCTGTACATCGCTTTGAGGTCACAGATAAATATGAGTAAACAGCTGGTTTCTTCTTCTGTGAAGTTTCTCCAGGTTTTTACTGCAGCTTCTTTCAGTAGTTGTTTGTTTCGGGGGGTTTCTCCCTTCAGTCTCCTCTTCAGGAGGTGAGATGCTGATCAGTTGGGTGAAGGTCTGGTGATGGACTTGTCCAGCCTAAAATCTTCCACTTTTCCCCCTGATGAAGTCCTGTGTTGAGGTGGAAGTGTGTTTAGGATCGTTGTCTTGCTGCATGATGAAGTTCCTCCTGATTAATCTGGATGCATTTCTCTGTAAATGTGCAGATAAAATGTTCTTGTAAACTTCTGAATTCATTCTGGTGCTTCCATCATGAGTTCATCATCAATAAAGATTAGTGAGTATATTCCAGAAGCAGCCATGCAAGCCCAAGCCATGACACTACTTCCACCATGTTTCACAGATGAGCTTGTATGTTCTGGATCATGAGCAGATCCTTTCTTTCTCCACACTTTGGCCTTTCCATCACTTTGGTAGAGGTTCATCTCGGTTCCAGAACTTTTGTGGATCATCTCTGTATTTCTTTGTGAATTCCATTCTGGTTTTCTGATTCTCACTGCTGATGAGCAGTTCACATCTTGTGGTATGACCTCAATATGTCTGCTCTCAAAGTCTCAAGTCTTCTTTGAACGATGGATTGTGATACCTTCACCCTGCCCTTTGGAGGTTGTTGGTGATGTCACTGTCTGTTGTTTTTGGATTTTTCTTCACAGCTCTGCTCTTCATGTTGGTTTATCCTTTTTAACAACAAACACAGTCTGCACAGGTGAAACCGAAGGCTAAAACCAAGAGTAGATGTTCAGAGCTATTTATTGTTAAACATTCAATCTAACAGGACACACCTCGGTAAGAAGAAACACCTGTCGGTCACACGTTCCAGTATTTTTCAAACTGGGTGGTCTGATACAAAATGTGAAATTCTAAACTCTATTCTCATAATCATCTTTTGGTCTCAAACCCAAATGTCTTAAGTCGACAGCAAAAACAAATGAATTGGCCTTGCTGTTCCAATAGTTTTGGTGGGGACTGTATGTCTTTAAAACCATTAAGACTTTGATATCTTTTAGAAACAGAGACTTTTAAACTTTAATGTCCCCTTGAAACAACTTCAGAGCTGTCAGTTCCTTTTGAAACAGTTAGTCAGAGTGTTGATGTGACTGATTTACACAACAGCCAATAGCATTCGAGCCACACCCCACCCAATCTAAACAAACCTGACAGTATCTTACTGAGCTAGCTAAATACGGAGAACGTTGAAGAGTTTGCAACAAGTGTTTTTTCTGCTGTGGAGGATTTCTCACTGTCGCCTGTCCGCTTTAACCAGGATGATGTTCTAGAATACGAGACGCCGTGCATTTTTGAAACTTGATACATCTGACTGGTAGCAAAATGATATTACTGACTCTTACTGATGGAGAAGGTGTATAAAGACGGAATTCTCCATCAGTCTGATGTAGTGACATTCAGACACTGATCAAACACTCCGCTGAAAAGTCACAAAGCTGTCACAAACTCTGCCCACTTCCACATGGATAAACTCCAACCATTTATTCTCCACCAAGCGATGAGAAGGGAATCGTGTAGGAGACGATGCACAGCCAGAAACAAACCGATCAACCATGCTTACTGCTAACAAGCTGCTACTGTAGAGCAAGACACGCCCCTGAGGATGGGGCATACACATTCTAGAGAGAATTTAATCAGATGAACACAAGATGAGAAGAAGTGTTTTTTCAAATTAAAACTTTTTTCTAGATATTGTGTCATAACACTCAGGGACAGGGACAACCCCAGTACTGAAACTCATAACCAGTGACTTACATGCTGCTCCTCATCGTCTGTGCTCGGTGTCTCCTCCTGCTGGCTGGACGGAGTGGACGGACTGTAGCTGGAGTGACTGCCCCTCCTGCTGCCTGACACGAACAGACTGAGATTGTCAAAATCATCAGTGCTTTCGCTGTGAACGTCTCGCTGAGGGTTATACGGCTTCAGGAAGGTCGAGTACACGTAGCCTTGCGTGCCTACACACACGCACATTAATTAGACATTATCTGTTATCTTTATCCGTATTTAGGTTTCGTCACAATGCTTACTCATACTGTATGTTCACAGCCTCCTTTAATCCCTATGGCCTTCCATACTCTACACCTCTGACCCCATTCGTCTTCCACTTTACTTATAGCTTCCTGTTCTTTTACTGTTTCTTGCCCAATCTTTCTACACTTTCAGACATGCTAGCAAGTACTAACAAGGTAAAAACACGGAGGCGGGGCCTGAAGCAGCTGATCCAGAGTTGAGGGCAGATATAAATTTGCTAAAGCTAGGCATTCTGTGAAGGGATGTTTAACAAAAATCACAAAGGCTTCACACACACACAAACACACACACACACACACACACACACACACACACACAAGCATTCAGACTCACTCCCGGTGTCGACGAGCCAGCGGGTGACGCTGCCGAATGGGTCATGATCTTCCAGTAAGGCCACCAGTTCCCCCTGCAGGAGTGTGACGTCCTGATCCTGAGTGGCGTTACACTTCCTCTTCAGCTCATACAGACGATCAGAAGGATACTGAGAGATCAGCATGGACCTTACACACTCTGCCTGGGGCTGCACACACTCTACCGCCTGATAACACACACACACACACACACACACACACACACACACACACACACACACATCAGTTTAGAGCTCCATGACCACCTGTACTCAGTAGAAGCACCTTTGTGTTAATCCACTGTTACAATAAGAGTACACTCAGGTACTTTAGTGTACAGTGGAAGAATGAAGTGCATGGTGCATGATTTAAGACACAGCCCTGAATCTTACCATGTTCTTCTTCTCTCGTTTCTCAAAGCTGACTTTTCTCTCCATCAGCTTCTGTGCGTTTTCTCTGAAGAACATCAGGTTGCTGATCTCCTCCATGATGCTGTTCTGTACCTCGCTGATGTTCGACAGAGGAGCCTAAACATAACGAATATTGTGTAAGGAATAAAACATGGTGGGGTAGGGTTATGCGTCACTGAGTTGCTGTTACCACCTTGTCGTGTAAGTGCAGAACAAGTCCCTGTGAATGAGCTGTTACCATAGAAACGATAAGGTATCAGAACGAGCGCATTAACATAAACCTGCGATTTGCAGCTGCACTACTGTCAGAGCTGCTGTTATAGAGAATGAATCAACACCTTCTGACCAATCACAGTCCAGAACTCAGCAGGACTCTCCAGGATTCATGCCAATCAGCCTCCCATGCATGTGTTTGAACTGGGGGAGGAAACACAGGGCAGCGGCTGGAATCAAACCCCCAACCTGGAGGTGTGAGGCAAACGTGCAAACTGCTAAGATCACTTTTATTTCCTATCCATAGGCCTAATGATTTATAAACGATATCTCCAATGCACTGCCATCATACGCTTCTGAGGCTATACGGTTACCATAACAACCAATAGCAAGTACAGCAGCTTCTCAGAAGGGGATGCATATTACGGTTGAAAATTCATGCAAATGGCGTGAGTTACGAAAGAAGAAAGTCAACCATTTTTACAAGGCCAGGTTCGAACAGTGACTGTGGCCCTGAAGTTAAGCCATCTTCTTGTCAGACAAAAGAAACCCTTTCAGGATGGGGAAGTGCTCAAAGAGGCACTTGTTGAGGCTGCAGACTCAGACCTTGTTTCAAGATTTTGTGCAGACCAACACGTCAGTGTGAAGCGATGGAACATAACTTACATCTCCAACTGAGAGAAGAATTTTTCACTTCATCTTGGCGAGTCTATAGATGTCTTTGATACGGATACAGTTGTGTATTTATAGTAGGATAGTGTTTGCAGACATGGCTGTTAAAGAGGGGACGTTGGCCATTTTACAGCTCAGTGTTTAAGACCGTGGACCACTGATCAGAAGGTCATGATTTCAAACCCCAGCACTGCCAAGCTGCCACTGTTGGGCCCTTGAGCAAGGCCCTTAACCCTCAACTGCTCAGATATATAAATGAAATAAAATGTAAGTCGCTCTGGATAAAGGCGTCTGCCAAATGCCATAAATGTACCACTGAAGGAACACAGACATGGTGAGAACATTTTTTCCACATTTAAAGCGTTTGCTACAAGAACAAACTTGCCACTGTCAAAGCTTATATAAATCACTGATGGTGCACCTGCCATGGTAGGCCGATCTAATGACTTCATTGCTAAATGAACAGAGGTTGAGATGTTTACAGACTTCCTCGGTTACCCCTGTATTATTCACCAGCAAGCACAATGCGTTGAAGATGCTCAATATGAGAGAGGTCATGGATGTGTCAGTGAAAATTGTCTGCTTGATTCGGGCAAGAGCTCTTCATAGACGATTCTCTGCACAGTTAAGAGTCAGGTGGAGCACAGATGTCAGATGGTTCAGCTGAGGGGCTTTTTGGCAGTAATTCAGGAAATTGATCTCTGAAATTAAAGAGTTTCTTCTCATGTCCAAACACTGAACATGAAAAGCTGGATGATGAAGAATGGCTACTGGACGTGGCTTTTTTAACTGATTTTACTGACATGCTCAACAAGCTCAATTTAGACCTACGGGGGAGCGATAAAAGCGTTATAGACATGATATGCATTCAAGCTAAAGATGGAACTGGTGGCATCAAATTTTTAGTGGCATGATAGCCAGTATCACCTCATACTGATCATTACTCTCCTCTTAGTCAATCAGAACCCACGTGATAGGTGTGTGAGCCTTACAGGAAGTTGGTATACGGATGGTCTGGCCCCCTCGGTCAGTTCCCTGAGCAGCTTGATGACCGTGAGCAGGCAGTTGGTGAGGATGGTCTGGGCGGCGTGGTTGAAGCGCTGAAGCTCGACGGTGAGCTGAGCGTTTAGCGCCTGGTAGTCACGCTGAGCCTGAAGCTGCTCCTCACTGCCTGAGGAACACGAGTCCAGCAGCTTATCGTAACGTTTCTGGATCAGCTTCTGAGGGGATGAGAACATGGTCTGTAGAGAAGACAGGGGGGACAGCACCGACCACTCCAACCGCTCTACCTGAGAGCAGAAGAACACATCCATGTTAATGTCTTAGGTTTAACATCAAAGCTTTGACCTTTGGCTTTAACATTAGCATTAGCTGCTCTCACAAGGCGTTTATAGGGATCATGACCATTCCTCCTGTGCTGAAATCCATTGGTGTCGATTTTATCAGGATCCTTCATGATGGCCTCTAAGTCCTCCACATCCTGAACCGCCACCGCGATCATGTCCTGTCATACCACAAACATGGATAAAAACAGCCAGACAAAGAGAAAATATTGTTATTAAACATCTAGAATTATAAGTGATTTATATTTCTGTATTCCATGGCGCTGTTAAATTCTGGATTGTGATTGGTCAGAAGGTGTTGATTAGTTTTCTATAACAGCAGCTCTGACAATAGCGCAGCTGCACATCACAGGTTCTAATATGTTGTTTTTATAACAACAGCTCATTTACATTGACGGGTATGGAAGATGCTCAACATAAATGTAGCTGTAATTGTAAATCAATAAAAAAGTATGACAGCATTTTGTAATAAAAAATGTGATGTGAGAGGGATAAAACGTGATGTTAGAGGAAATGCTGGTGGTAACCACTCATTAATAATGATGGCAGTGTATCTCCATGAGGAAGTGTGTGTTTGTGTGTGTGTGTGTTTGTACGTGTTTGTACCTGTGCATGGAGCAGATAGACATTGAGGTTTTTGATCAGCTGTCTGACGGCTTTCTCCAGATTACGGAAGAGTTTCTCCTCTCTATCAAAGGCTTCGTCACGCACCTGAGAGAGAGAGAGAGAGAGAGAGAGAGAGAGAGAGAGAGAGAGAGAGAGTTCTCATACCAGGTTCTTCAGGATTTCTCATGTCACATGAACACAGATCAGCCAGAACATTAAAACCACTGACAGGTGTCGGGGTGGGATATGTTTATGAGGCAGCAGATGAACAGTCAGTTCTCGAAGTTGACGTGTTAGAAGCAGGAAAAATGGGCAAGGGTAAGGACTTTGACAAGGGCCAGATTGTGATGTCTAGACGTCTGGGTCAGAGACTCTCCAAAACAGCACGTGTTGTGGGGTGTTCCCGGTATGCAGTGGTTAGTACCTACCAAAAGTGGTCCAAGGAAGCACAACAGGTGAACTGGTGACAGGGTCATGGGCTCCCAAGGCTCACTGATACGCATGTGGAGAGAAGGCTAGTATGTCTGGTCCGATCCCACAGAAGAGCTACTGTAGAACAAACTGCTGAAGAAGTTCATGCTGTCTCTGATAGAAAGCAGTCAGAACACACAGAGCATCACAGCTTGCTACGTATGGAGCTGCGTAGCTGCAGAGTTGTCAGAGTGTCCATGCTGACCCCCTGTACACCACTGAAAACTCCTACAATGGACACGTGAACATCAGAACTGGACTATGGAGCGGTGGAAGAAGGTGTCCTTGTCTGATGAATCAGGTTTCCTTTTACATCATGTGGAGGCCGGGTGTGTGAGTGTCACTTACCTGGGGAAGAGATGGTACCAGGATGCAGTATTGGAAGAAGGCGAGCTGGTGGAGGAAGTGTGATGCACTGGGAAATGTTCTGCTGGGAAACCTCGGGTCCTGCATTCATGTGGATGTTACTTTGACACGAACCACCTACCTAAACACTGCTGCAGACCAAGTACACCCCTTCATGGTAACAGTGTTCCCTAATGGCAAGAACGGTTTGAGGAACATGACAAAGAGTTCAAGGTGTTGACTCGGCCTCCAAATTCCCCAGATCTCAATCTGATCGAGCTTCTGTGAGATGTTCTGTACAAACAAGTCCGATCCATGGAGAACCCACCTCGCAACTTACAGGACTTAAAGGATCTGCTGCTAACGTCTCGGTTCCACAGCACACCTTCAGAGGTCTTGTGGAGTCCATGCCTCAACGGGTCAGAGCTGTTTTGGTGGCACAAGGGGAGGAGGACCTACACAATATTAGGCAGGTGTACAGGACTGTGCTGGGTCAGTGTAGTGTGGTGTAGTATAGCGTGTGGTGTACGAGTACCTGTGGTTCCACTCCGGTGAGGATCTTGAAGTATCCAGTGATTCGGTCGGATTTCTTCCTGATGGAGTGGATGTTTATTTTGTTCAGTTTTCCCTTCAGTGTTCCTTCATCATCACTCCTCTTATACTTCATCACTGAAAACACAACACCATGCTGATCACATGACAACCACACGCTTACACCACGCCTAACCCGAAACACACAGGTTCTGCTGTTGCTATGGTTACGTCTCAGAATATTTCCCCCTGACTAAATGAACTGACTCTCGGCCCTCACCGATGTCCTTCCTCCTCTTGAACTCGTTGATGTTGGCGTTGATGATCTTCGCTGTCGTTAGCGCTTCCTGCAATGGCTGGTTGTCAGGATGATCAATGGGTGTGGCCTGCTGCAGCTCAGCCAATAGGAGGGGGTATTTCATCACACGCTGCACAGGTTTAATGAGTAAAGACCCCATGTCCAGGAGGTTGGATTTCCCTCTATGAAACAACACACACACACACACACACACACACACACACACATTGAGGATGCGAGAGGCAAACACTCCAGATTTTAACTGTTCCATACATCAGAAATAAAGATGTACTCACTCTTGGTCATAAATCTGCCTGTAAGGAGAAAAATAACAAATAGTTATGATTTACATCTATAATTCAGCACTGCTGTGTGTGTGTATGTGTGTGTGTGCGTGCGTGTGTGCCTGTGTGTGTGTTACAGCGTACTTGAGTGCAGATATACAGGTCCTGAAGTGCTGCTGCGCCTCCTCCTGCGTGTCATAGCTCTTTAACAGAGCACTGGCCTCGTCGTGGTGGTAACAGTAAATCTTATACACATCCTCCAACGCACCCTTCGCCTGGATAAACACCTCCCCTACACACACACACACACACACACACACACACACACACACACACACACACAGTTCAGTTTAAAGTGTTTCAGAATAAAGTGTCAAACTTTCCCAGTAAAACAAACTGAGGGAATGTTGGAGAATTTAAATTCACACTATAAGCTGATGATGTCATAATGACTGTTATAGCAGCCGACCAATCAACAGTTTCGGTTTGGCTCAGGAGAGAACCTGTACACCCATTACAACTTCCTGTCTGTCCTTCATTCTTCTTCATTTCGTTCTTTCTTTATTCGTTCATTCATTCTTCCTTCTTCCTGTCTGTCCATCCACCTGGGTGTGTACATGTGTGTGTAATAGTGTGTGTGTGTGTCCCTGTGTGTGTGTTAGCATGTGTGAGCATGTGTCGGCGTGTGTATGTGTGTGTGTGTGTGTGTGTGTGTGTATGTGTGTATGTGTACATGTGTATGTGTGTGTGTGTATGTGTTTACGTGTGTGTGTATGTGTGTATGTGTACGTGTGTGTGTGTGTGTGTGTGTGTGTGTGTGTGGGTGTATAGGTGTGTATGTGTTCTTGTGTG
Organism: Ictalurus punctatus; assembly: GCF_001660625.3. NCBI lineage: Eukaryota > Metazoa > Chordata > Actinopteri > Siluriformes > Ictaluridae > Ictalurus > Ictalurus punctatus. Next base: position 36,507,267 of record NC_030418.2, read on the forward strand.
TGTGTATGTGTGTGTGTGTGTGTGTGTGTATGTGTGTATGTGTGTGTGTGTGTGTATGTGTACGTGTGTGTGTGTGTGTGTGTGTGTGTGTGTGTGTGTGTGGGTGTATAGGTGTGTATGTGTTCTTGTGTGTGTGTATGTGTGTGTGTGTGTGTGTGTGTGTGTGTGTGTGTGTGTGTGTGGGTGTATAGGTGTGTATGTGTTCTTGTGTGTGTGTATGTGTGTGTGTGTGTGTGTGTAGGTGTGTATGTGTGTATGTGTACGTGTGTGTGTATGTGTGTGTGTGTGTGTGTAGGTGTGTATGTGTTCTTGTGTATGTGTGTGTGTGTGTGTGTGTGTGTGTGTGTGTGTATGTGTGTGTGTGTGTGTTACCTATGAGCTGTGTTTCTGGATCAGGTTCTGCTGTGATTTCCTGCAGTCTGAGCAGCAGCTCGGCTGATACAGCACTCACAGACTCCATGTTAGTGAAGAGACGCTCCACATCCACCACCTAAACACACACACACACACACGTTTACAGTGACACTGCAGATGATCTATCCCAACCCAGAGGTGTGATCATTCATAATACCTGTGTGTTGCGTAGAGGTGTCAGCACTTCCCTAATGCACAGGTCCAGGCCTCTCAGGTAATCCTCCTCTGTCCTCACCAGCTCCTCGATGACCTTTGACCTTTTCACCATCTTCCTGTGACGGATCTCCTCAGGTTCCAGTAAGGGGGGCGGGAGTTCATGGGGTGCCAGTTTTCCTACAGCAATGAGTGGTGATGTTAATACCATCCCTCCATCTTTGGGTTCATTGTTTATTCCTTTTTATTCTATTCATGTTGTGCTTCCATCAAGGTTTTTTGATACCTTCTGAGGGGCTACAGAGAGACACCACAGTTCCTCCACAGTTCCTGGTCATCATTTTAAATGGCAAAAAAACAGCAACAAGGTGATGATGGTTGAGGTTCAGACTGTTGCAGAAATGTTCTGCTTTGCTAAAACACACTTTAGTACTTTGGTGGTTTCAAAAATTGCCACGTAAGAAGGTTAGTGATGTTACAAAGCTTAAATTTGGCCAGTCAGAACAAGCCCTGTGCAGTTAAAGGTCTGGACCAGAAAATTAAACTGGCCCTGGTTATTCTAGTGGAAACCCAGCTAAAGTTTGTGAGTACCTGAAAAATATTCCTGGACTGGAAATATATGCATTCATTTTTACCGGATACTATCTAATCCTTTCCGACCAAGCAGAAGACGTGTGTGGTTATAGGTGAATAGAAGATTGGTTCATGAAGCACCATCTTTTCAGCATACTTTTTATCTCAGCAAAGTAGCTAACTATCACATCAGTGAGCTAAGAGTTTAATAGGCTTATTCTGCTAGTTAGCTAATATGTCTAATTTATACTGCTTTAACAAACCATGGCTAAAATCTGCATGAAGGAACTAGCTAGCTAAAGATAGCAGTCTATATCACGTTCTTACTGAGAAGGTGCCTTCATGTTTAGCTAGCTAACTTTTTGTAGCTAAAAGTTAATGCATCTGTTTGGGAAGTTAGCTTTCAGTGCCACGACAATGTCCTATGTAATCGTAACAAAATCCCACAAACAACAAAGCTATACGGATCTTCTAGAAAGTTTCAGTTTAGCCAAATAGCACTCCCTGTCTATTATTGCTAATCCATAATGATAATAATAATAATAATAATAATACGTGGAGAATATTTTAGCTAACTTCAGTCCAATTCGTAAATAAAACCCTTGATAGATTCTTCAGTCAGGTTGTAAAAGTACCATTAGGTTGCAGCTACTCAGGTGTTTTTGCAACCTTTCTTTACAAACACCAAAGTCATAAACAATTGATAGAATGAAAGAAACCAAACAACCCCAATTATTATGCTGTAGATCAGTGGTGCCCAAAATTTTTACAGTGGCATAGCCACTGGGCTAGTACTGGGCTAGTAGCACTGGGTACACTTACACTCGCTACGGATGCGGTGTTAGAGAGACCTGGGCCATTGCTATCAGGGGACTGTGGATCAGAGGGGCTTGCTGTGGTTGGGGGCAGATATCTTTGTACTTCTCCATTTTAATGTTATGAGCTATTACTTAACTTCATCACATATCCGTGTGCTGGTGAAAATTACCCGCGGTAAGATGCGCACTGACGCGTGACTGTGAGTGTATGCAGCTTAGATCGTGAATGACAGGATCATTTGATTGGATGTCATGTATTTGACCTTTAGAACATTGCAATTTTTGCTGTTTGTACACTGGAGGGGGCACAAGTTTATTTTATGGCCGTGAGAAAAACATGAATTAGAATTTTAATGTTATTTAGTGAGGTGGAATTAAATGAACAGTAAATCTCAGCCTTTTGCTCCCGTACCCCCTCCGTCACCTCGCGTACCCCTGGGGGTACGCATACCCCAGTTTTGGAACCACTGTTGTAGATGATGAAATATTCATAGTCTTCGCAATTTTACGTTGAGGAACATTATTCTGAAATTGTTCCACAATTTGTAGATGCAGTTTTTTGCAAATTGGTGAACCTCTGCTCATCTTTACTTCTGAAAGACTCCGCCTCTCTAAGATCCTCTTTTTATACCCAATCATTTCACTGACCTCTTCCCAATTAACCTCCAGTTGTTCCTTATCACTAACACTTACTTTTCCAGCTTTTGGTTGCTCCGTCCCAACTTTTTTGGCCATCGAATTCAAAATGACCTTATTTTTTCCCTTAAAACGGTACATTTCCTCAGTTTAAACATTTGATATGTTTTCTGTGTTCCATTGTGAATAACATACGGGTTTATGAGATTCACAAATCATTGCATTCTGTTTTTATTTATATTTTACACAGTGTCCCAACTTTTTTGGAATTGGGGTTGTGTGTGTGTGTGTGTATATATATATATATATATATATATATATATATATATATATATATATATATATATATAACAGATAGTAATTGATTTAAGAGTGTGATGCTACACACATGCTCGCACACTTCGAACCACAAACAGTGCACATTTAATTGCAGGCTGTTTATTGAAGGATTAAGAGTCATGTGTCGTTTGTCGATTCCTACTTGGTTTGTTCAGCTTGATCTGGTTGGTACAGAGGTGACAGTGTGTTTCTGACACACACTTTGCATGTTGCTGAGGGAGGAGTGTGTGTTGGGAAGTGTGACAGCGCTGTGCTTCCTCATATACAACACACACAGTATGGAGGGTATCAGGTTACACTTTACTATGATGTAATGCTTCTCCATACCTGTTCCTGCCTGGAGAAACACCTGACCAGTACACATACACACACACACACACACACACACACACACACGTATTCCATAAGAAGAAACATTATTCCACAAGATGTTCAGTTTTAGTAGTAGACTAGCCAAAATATAACCAGCTAGCAACAAGCCTGTCTTAATCGTGTTGCTTTCAGTCACATCGTGTTGCCCATGAAGTTTAAAATGGCTGTACATTCAGCTAGGTGTATACGACTCCTTCCTGACTTATATAGTTTACTTTAATGCTAATTTACTGTAATGCTAGTTAAGTTTAATGCTAGTTTACTGTAATGCTAGTTTACTGTAATGCTAGTTCACGTTAATGCTAATTTACTGTAATGCTAGTTTACTGTAATGCTACACAGTAAAATCCCTAGTGTTGAATTAACACCCAGAGTGTTTATTTGAGTCCAATGGACATATATATAGGGTGTAAATTCAACACTGGTGATTTTGCTGTGTAGTTTACTTTAATGCTAGTTTATGGCAATACTACTTTACTGTAATGCTACTTTACTGTAATGCTACTTTACTGTAATACTACTTTACTGTAATACTACTTTACTGTAATGCTACTTTACTGTAATGCTACTTTACTGTAATACTACTTTACTGTAATGCTAGTTTACTTGCGTTAAGCCCACTTACTGTAATGCTATTGCAGGCTAATCAGGAACTAGCATCATAGTAAACAGGCTAAAGCATGAACATTATATCTGCTGATTTTTAAGTTCTGAGGTTTAAGTTCTTTTGTGCTGCACAGAAATCAAACACCCAAACCACACACACACACACACACACACGCACACACACACACACACACACACACACTCAAATCTCTCAGAAGTTTATTAACTCGTCCACCTTCTGTTCCCATGAAAGTGATACACACCTCCATTAAAAAGAGTGAACAGAGATCCGGACCATTACAGGTCACGTTACAGAGGGGTAAAGAGACACCGAGAGGACAAAGAGCTTTCAGATAAACGTCTTGGCGTGGCCGTTAGCTGCTCGAGTGACCTACACGTGGAGAACTGAATGAAAAAGTGCTCATGTTTTATTCCACCAGCGTTTGTATTGTAGTAGAAACGTACACTACGCTGCTGAGGGATTCTGCATTCTGATTGGTCAGAAGGTCTTGATTCATTTTCCACAGCTGCAAGCCACAGGTTTATATTAATGTGCTCGTTCTAATACGATACTGTTTCTATAGTAACAGCTCATTCACTGGGACCGGCATACCACATATACGGAGTAAAAACTGTGTAATCGTTAAAACTCGCAAATGAATAGTTTAAACTTGTTCAAAATTATCGGGCTGTGCTACATTCGTTTCTGATTAAAGTGTAAAGCATTTATGAGTTAATATTTGTGTAAATTTCAGACAGGAAGTCTCTGTGGAACAACGATAAAGATAACAGGGTGTTGCATCACTACTGCGGAGAAAAAGCCGTTTATCCGCGTCGCTCTTCTACATCCGTCTATTCGAGCAAATCCTTTAGATCAAATTATTCAGCTTCTTTACGATTCGTGTTGTTATTGACTGCTTTTTCAGCCAAATGTGTGATGTCAGAGACACAACAATGACACCACGCCATGCTTTAATTATTATTGTGTGTTTAATTGCGTGTCTAAAGACACCCGGGCCTTTCTCACCATCTCACCATCAACACTCGCTTTTATTCTGACTTCGAAAAAATAAAACACTTTTTTACACACTCACTTTAGTTGTAGGAGAAGAGTAAACACATCATGTCACATGGCCACACACACACACACACAGACATACACACACACACACACACACACACATATATATATATAATATATAAACTGGCTCTGCGAGTGGCCATGATGATTAAAGCTGAAGGCCGAGTGTTGATGTGGTAAATGCTGTTGTTCTCTTCTGTTCTTTGCTAAGACTTTACATTACACACACACACACACACACACACACACACACACACACACACACACACCTTTTGTCGGGTTAACACAGTGCGTGCTCAGCTTTACACACTTCAAGCGCTCATATGCTGTACTCTAGCTGTTCTAAAAGATGACATCACCAAACTATAATAATAATAATAATAGTAATAATAATAATAATAATAAATCAAATCACACTGGCATTGTGGAACACATGAAGATTATTCTTAACCTAACTCCGTATCGTGACCTCCGTAAAATGTGCTAAAACTGTAAAAGTTACTTGTGGCTCTTTGTTTTTAAAGAAATCCACACGACACTATCAGTAATTACAATATTTATGAGGTTTAAATGGTGATAATGTTTAAAATCTACTGACGGATCCCGCTAACAGATCTCCTGTTCTTCAGTTTAAAACAGAACAGCGGTAATTTCTCTTGTGTTTTGATCAGAATAATCCGTTGTTTATCATTTCTGGGCTTCGTAAAGCTCGGACGTTTTATTGCTTTGGTAATTGTTCAGGAGTTGGCGTTCAACTGCTGTTTAAAATGTCTATTATGAAAAGTGCTATAAAAATAAATAAATAAAACGGAATTGAATAGAATATTGAAGAGGATAAATTCACCTGAACAAAGCCGTGTTGGGAAACAGAAAACGGAGCCGAATGAAAACGCACCGCTGTCTTTACGGATTTTAATCGAGTAAATATTTACTACTTTTACAAGTTTATTTCAAAGCCACAGACTGTTTTCACTCTAAACTCAGGACTGATTAAAACCGTTTCTATCCTCCCTACAAGACTCTCACCTAGCAGCTCACCTGTGAGCGCCTTCTCCTGACAGTTCACTCTTTACACCACAGCGCTGTGTCATCGTCGATAAGTAAGGAGATGTTTATGTAACATGTACGGAAGGAGTCTCCAGTGTCAGAGCTTTGTAACAGTCAGAGGTAAAGCTGTAAGTTTTCCAACATGTTCAGGATGCAGTTTCTCTGTAACACGATGTAACGAGCTGTCTTATTAACTTGAAGAGAGAGAATAGAGAGAGAGAATAAAGAAAGAATAGAGAGAGAGAAAAAAGAGAATAGAGAGAGAGAATAGAGAGAATAAAGAGAGAATAAAGAAAGAATAGAGAGAATAGAGAGAATAAAGAGAATAAAGAGAATAAAGAGAGAATAGAGAGAGAGAATAGAGAGAATAGAGAGAATAAAGAGAATAAAGAGAATAGAGAGAGAGAATAGAGAGAGGAGAGAGAATAAAGAGAGAATAGAGAGAGAGAATAAAAAGAGAATAGAGAGAGAGAATAAAGAGAGAGAATAGAGAGAGGGATGGTGAGGGAACGAGTGTTTATAGCTGCTATAATGTAAGTGAGAACTCAGTCGTTTCTCAGACTTTCCAAAACATTAAATGTAGCTATAAAGGGATAAGTGTTATTTAAGTGCTGTGGTAGAAGAGGAATAAAACATTACAGTAACACCGCTTCATCACACCACCTTATTATTATGATTATTTTCTTATAACAGCACCACACACAGTGTTTTATTCCTTACATAATCACATTTTTTACTTTTTTCTGTTAATTTCTCTCTCAGAATTTACTTCAGAATATATCTTCAAAATCATGCATTTAAAAGGTTTTATATCGCCTGAGAGGCAGTAAAAGTGCAGGAAGGTTAGGGGTAATAGAATGTTGATCTTCTGGTACTAATAACTCACCGAGAGCAGCGAGTCAGACTGGTTCTGTAAGGCACGGGTACTTCCTCATTCAGATGACATCATCATGTTCAATTCCAAAAAATGGACTGGCTTTGGTCAGGTGTGATTATGGTTATGCCTCTGAGGAGAACACCTTATCAATGCTAGCTCAATCATTTCCCACTAAATTTAGCTATCTATTTCTATCTTTTCCAGTCACTTAGCAGTAACACTGTATATTTTATAAATCGAGCATATTGTGTTAAAATCATGAATTTACGAGTTTCAGTTGAATCCACAATCAGGTTTTAGTAATAAACATCCATTAAATGGCTAATTAGCCTAACAGCTATCATGAAAAAGTTCATTTTCGAACACACATTAGTGCTTGGGATGACCTCGAGAGTCCCGTGGCATAATGTAGTGTGATACTATAAAACAAATTAAAGGTAGATATGATCTAATACGACTGAACAGTGCAGTTATATAAAACCCTAAACACTGTAATGGTAATGCAATGTAATGTAATGATGGTCTGTAATGGTTTCTGATGGTATTAACATGTTTCTGATGGTCTGTAATGGTTTCTGGTGGGTTTTAACATGTTTCTGATGGTCTCTAATGGTTTCTGATGGGTATTAACATGTTTCTGATGGTCTGTACTGGTTTCTGATGGGTATTAACATGTTTCTGATGGTCTGTAATGGTTTCTGATGGGTTTTAACATGTTTCTGATGGTCTGTAATGCTTTCTGATGGGTATTAACATGTTTCTGATGGTCTGTAATGGTTTCTGATGGTATTAACGTGTTTCTGATGGTCTGTAATGGTTTCTGATGGGTATTAATGTGTTTCTGATGGTCTGTACTGGTTTCTGATGGGTATTAACATGTTTCTGATGGTCTGTAATGGTTTCTGATGGGTATTAACATGTTTCTGATGGGTATTAATGTGTTTCTGATGGTCTGTACTGGTTTCTGATGGGTATTAACATGTTTCTGATGGGTATTAACGTGTTTCTGATGGTCTGTAATGGTTTCTGATGGGTATTAATGTGTTTCTGATGGTCTGTACTGGTTTCTGATGGGTATTAACATGTTTCTGATGGTCTGTAATGGTTTCTGATGGGTATTAACATGTTTCTGATGGGTATTAATGTGTTTCTGATGGTTTGTACTGGTTTCTGATGGGTATTAATGTATTTCTGGTGGTCTGTATTGGTTTCTGATGGGTATTAATGTGTTTCTGATGGTCTGTATTGGTTTCTGATGGTCAGTAATGGTTTCTGATAGAATATCTGACTTTAGTCTGATGGTAATCATCTATACATGAAAGATGGCCCAATTGGGTTCTGGCGTTATTTAATAGTAAGCAGAAAACCACTGAAGGAAACCTTTAGGAATCTGATAGAAAACCAATTAACATTCAGCTGTTTCATGTGATGGAAACCTTTAGAAACCTTTTTTCAGATGGGTTAAGTTGAGCTACTGCAATGACAGCCCTTTACTACATGACACTGTGTGACCTTGTTGTGTGTGTGTGTGTGTGTGTGTGTGTGTGTGTGTGTGTGTGTGTGTGTGTGTGTGTGTGTGCGCACTGATAGCATTTTCTTGAAAGTGTTTCACATAGTTTATGTCTGTCTTATATTAATGGCTGATTGTTTCCACCATAAACCAAAAAAACCTGCAGTTCAAGACTGACTACATTCCACACACACACACACACACACACACACACACACACACACACACACACACACACACACACACACAGGGGAATTATCAGATTTCTTTGGCTTTTCTTTGATAGTGAGAGACAGTGAACAATTAAAACACACACACACACACACACACACACACACACACACACACACACACACACAGAAAGCAGCAGGGCCAGTTTTGCCATAGTGCTGATGTCAGCCGTGTCTCTGTAACACTAAACATTCCACATCATTCACACCACAAGAATCTGTTTAGCATTCATTTATGCTAACACAGAAGCTAATGAGCTAACGTGGTTAATGTTAACATTAGCCTAACGTTAGCGTTCTGGATGCGCTGATAAGACGGTACGTGTTTCAAATACGCAAACAGAGTGCACACTGGTTAGAGCGAGAGAAGAACACTTCCCTATTTACTGTGTTTATATCTCTATTTAATCTCATATCACCAAAACATCGCTTATGTAAGTAATAAACACGGTGTGTGTGTGAGTGTGTGAGTGAGTGAGTGTGTGTGTGTGTGAGTGTGTGTGTGTGTGTGAGTGTGTGTGTGCTGTAATCAGCAAATAATCAACAGCACAGCAGTGTGATGGAGTTACTGACACCAGCCTGAACTTCTCCTACAACAGTCCTCTTATACCACAGCAACTATTACAATTATTACGTATTAAAGGACACGGCAAACTTTTTATCCGTTTATAGTTACAGAAACGCGTTAGTTCCTGTTCTCGCTTACGTTATAGCTAAAAACACTCGTTCCCTCACCAGTCTCTCTTTATTCTCTCTCTCTATTCTCTCTCTTTCTTCTCTCTTTATTCTCTCTCTTCACGTTAATAAGACAAGAGAAAATATCACGCAGCTCGTTGTGTTTCTGAGAAAGAAGCGTAAACTCTTTTGTCATGAACACGTCGGAAAACTTCAAGTTTACAAAATGCTGGCACTGGAGACTCCTTCCACAAATGTTACATAAACATCTCCTTACAAAACATTTGACCAAATCAAGGATAAACACATTTTTAATCGGTTTATTATGAACACGTCCCTGTGAACGAGCCGTTACTATAGAAACCATAACGTATTAGAGCGATGCATTAATATAAACCTTCACTACTGTCCGAGCCGCTGTTATAAAGAACTAATCACCATCTGCTGACCAATCACAGTCCAGAACTCAGCAGCGCCATGGTGTAATGAAGTATATTAAGTAAGGGAATATGAATAATAACAGTACTGTCTCTCTCTCTCTCTCAGTCTCTCTCTCTCTCTCTCTCTCTCTCTCCGTCTCTCTCTCTCTCTCTCTCTCTCTCTCTCTCTCTCTCTCTCTCTCTCTCTCTCTCTCTCTCTCTCTCTCTCCATCTCTCTCTCTCCGTCTCTCTCTCTCTCTCTCTCCGTCTCTCTCTCTCTCTCTCTCTCTCTCCGTCTCTCTCTCTCTCTCTCTCTCTCTATCTCTCTCTGTCTCTCTCTCTCTCTCTCTCTCTCTCTCTCTCTCTATCTCTCTCTCTCTCTCTCTCTCCGTCTCTCTCTCACTCTCTCCCTCTCTCCCTCTCTCTCTCTCTCTCTCTCTCTCTCTGTCTCTCTCCGTCTCTCTCTCTGTCTCTCCGTCTCTCTCTCTCTCCGTCTCTTGTTTACGGGGACTTTGCTCCGTGGCTGTGTCCTGCTTTGCATGTGTGACTTCAGTCCTGTGGGAAAAGCTCTCCGTAACAACGCAGCAGGTGCTTAGCATCAGCACAAACTCACACAGCTCGCTTTACACTCGATGCTCTCCTGGAATTTGACACTTTTAGGCTTTTTACCGTACAAGAACCATTACACAGACGTCAGAGTTTATTATTTTATCTCTATAGGCCACGGGAAAACCTGTCCTGACTCTTTACCACGGATTGTTCTCTGATAAATGGAACAAAAACCTTTTAGAGATTTTTAGAGGAAACTTGTACTTGGTCTAAAAAAAAAGGAACTACATAAGCGGAGGTGAAAGGTGAGCCGTTACCAAGGCAACAAGGTGGGCAGGCAGAGAAAGGCTTACCTTTGAGTTTGGCGCTGTATTCGGTCTTATCGGACTGACTCCGGCGCACCAGCGTGTTGATGCTGACGTCTGCTTTACCCGAGTCATCGTCCACGATGGTGTCTGTCCTCCTCCTCTCCAGGTACCTGAGAAAGGGCCTTCTCTTAATCTTCCTGTCCTTCTCTTTCTTCTCCTCTTTTTCATTCTCTCTGTCATTTCCTTCACATTCCTTGGGATCCATTCCTTGGGTGACCCCCCTCCACCCAAAATGAAAGGGGGAGTGAGAGACAGAGAGAAACAGAGAGAGAGAGAGAGAGAGAGAGACAGTGAGAAGAGGAACAGGTGCAGCTCTCCTGTTGCTACTGTGTACACTGACTCTTTGCACAGCACTGGCCCCGCCCACTCTGACTTACCTGGCTCAGGAGAAACCACAAAACACGCCCACTCTACACCTGCTCACTGCAGAGAGGGAGAGAGAGAGAGAGAGAGAGAGAGAGAGAGAGAGAGGTAGTGTGATCTCTTTCTCTCTCTTTTTCTCTCTTACTCTCTCACCGTCAGAGAGGGATGAAAAATAGAAGAATAAAGAGAAGGACATGTGCAGTAAGAGAGAGAGGGAAAGATAGGGACAGAAGAGAGAGAGAGAGAGAGAGAGAGAGAGAGAGAGAGAGAGAGATGGGGGTGGGTGGGACAATATTACAGTCTTACTTTGATGGGAAATATTGTCATGGAAACAGCATGAAATAAAACTGACGGAAACGGAAAGAAAAATCCTGATCCACCTCCACCTGCTTACTCGAAAGAAAGAAAGAAAGGGAACAAGGGAAAGAAAAAACACAGGGATAGAGACACAGGGATAGAGAGGTAGAGAGGTAGAGAGGTAGAGAGAGAGAGAGAGAGAGAGAGAGAGACAGAGACTGTGTGAAACTGAAACTCCTGAACAGCGTTCTCTTCATTTTTCAGTGCTGTATTTAATTCAACTTTATTCTAACACACAGACTTCATTCCTGTTCTTCAGTCCTGAAGTTCTCAGATCTGATCTGATCTGATCTGATCATCTCACCCCTCAATAACCTGCTGAATCTTTCACCTGTTCTTACGCAGTGTGTAGAACGACAGTTACAGACATAAATGTGTTGGTAGTGCGGTTTCATCTCTCACGTCAAGAAAAGTTTGATTAAAGCCCATTCCGTGTTTTAAGATTATTCCTCATCGCACTGATCGAGATATCAGTAAAGTTCTACAACGGTGTGTGTGAGAGTGTGTGTCCTCCATGTCAGATTACATGCCGAGGATCCTGTGATTAAAGAGAATGACTATTTATCGGTTTATGTAATCAAGTGGATCCAGAAGATTCTGGACCGATGCTGGACAGATGCAGGACCAGCTCTCGGTATAATGATAGACTTATAATAATGTTACTCCTGGAGAAATCATGTACTAAAGCAGTTAGTGTCTGTATTAATGGTCAAGGCTGTGGAAATGAAGACAACATGGAACACTTGTTCTTCAGAGTGAGCTTGAGGTAATACGGATATTTATTCTGTCCATCAGCATACAGTACGTATGGACGTCTCCTGAACGTGTCTCTTGGCCTTCACACTCCACATCTCAGTTCCACTCTGTACCTGAACGAAAGGTTCTCCATGGCGCCACTACACATCCACTAACGTATACAGGAGCATTGAAGCTGTTTCTGACAGACGGTGGTGGACTGAACACGTTACTAACACGCCTGATGACGGCTTTTCCTTTAATTTGTCACTCGTCTGTGTTTATTTATTACGATCTGCGATACAGTGCCGTTTGCAGTCGTACGCTACGCTATGCCTCATCGCTTTGTGATATGATCTGCTCTGTGAGTCAGTGTGTGTTACCGATCAGCACACACTGTACTGAAGTCACCGTAATGAAGAGTGATGTCATGCCTCGAGAAAACTGGAGGATGTGAATGAGTACAAGACTAATTAAGACTAATAACAGAAGCTGTGAGTCAGTAGGAACAAACACCATGGAGATGCATGTGATCTAGCTAAGCAAACACACACACCACACACACACACACACACACACACACACAGTGCACATACAGTACACACACGCACATAATTTACACAGGGTAGGTCATGGTGCATCTGAATAATGCCTGGGCCAGACTTCATGATTTATACAATCTTAACCAATGTTAAAAATATATGAGACATCAAATATCCTTCACCAGATCAGACCAAATAAAACTCAACACACCATCAGATTATAGTCACTAAGTCCAGACCAATGTTCCTGACACTTACTAAGCCCTAATCAATGATCTTGACTCTTGCTAAGTTCTGACCAATGAAGGCCAATGAACGTTAAAGTCTACAGCTTCCCTAAATGAACAAGTGAACCCTCATGCTTCGTCTGTGATGTTTTCTGTCACGTTGGTGTCATAGATATTGTTTACTGTTTACTCTCGCTGACATTAATTGACAAACTGTTCATGAAAAAGCTTGGATTAGCTTCTTAACAAATACGTTAGCTAGCATTACAGCAGGCTGCTATTGGAGAATTCTAGATAAGTATAGATAGCTATCTAACTAATCGTTGCATAGCTAACAATATTTCCTGTTGCTCCTGTTGCTCTATAGCCCAAACTGGAACTGTCCTCAATCCTCAAGGGTTATAGTGGACCCATTTAAAATGAGAGGATACTATTATTATTATTATTATTATTACTTTAGCTATTGATATTTTTTATTGAGTATGTATGAATGTATGAATGTGTGTTCTAATCTGTACACAAAACAAGTATGCTCCCATTTTGTTGATTCACTGACATACGAAATAATGTCTGTAACATTTTTTTTTCTCCTTTTATAACTGTGGATCTCATTGAACTGATGTGTTTTTTTTTCTTCCAATGTGCCATATCTTTCAATAAAAATATTGAAAAAAATATATATAAATAAAATAAAATAAATAAATAAAATGAGAGGATACTAATAGACTCAGTGGGTCGGATGTTGCGTCGTTTCATATAAAACATTTGATCATTTTATGTAAACTATACTTAATTAGTTAGAATAAGACGATCTCTTTACAGAGAACAGTGCAAAAACATTCAAATTTAGATCAGGGGACAACAAAACTTTAATTCATGATATTCAAAACTAGGTTTGGAAATACAGATCAATCAGACAGACAGACAGACAGACAGACAGACAGACAGACAGAATCAAAATTCCTAAAAATTCAGATGAAGGTTTTTCAGTTACAAGTTGTTCATGAGAATTTCTCTGGCTGCTCATATGGTTGTTGTGAAAGTATCAATTTCTCATAAGAAATTTTATTACATAAAATATGTTCTTAAAATAAATTTACTTCACTTAAATAATTTGATTGTGAGATTAAGCTAATTAACCACAATTACACCCCCAAACACTGTATTTATATTTATACCCCTGTGAAGTAGGAAGTCATGATTAAACAGTTTCCTGTTCCTAGTCACCCAGGTGTACTAGAAAAAAAGTTAAATATCAATGGGTATATACTTATAAATATAGTTTTCTCATATGAATTCATAGGGGTGCCAATAATTGTTACACACCTATATTTAACAAAGATATTATAATTTTTTTGATAAATCTGTGTTGTGTTTGTAATTGTTTGATATCCACAAGAGCAGAGTACTTTGGTGAATTTTTTTTTTTTAACAAAAGATCAAAAGGTTAAACAATAAAGGCAATTTTTCACAGCCTTATTTACTCATATTTACCCAGGGTGCCAATATTAATGGAGTTCAGTGTATGTATAGGCAGATAGGTAGACTAGCCTTTAAAAACTAGTTTACGGTCTGTAGGTTTAGGTGGAAATTTCACGTCCTGGGTGAGGTCATGCAGTTTTTTTTTTGTCTTTTATGTTTACACACACTGAAAAAATATTTAAAGATCAGGTCCAAAGTTCAAGCAGGACACGCAGAGAGGAGCGTTATTTACGACCATCAGCAGGTAACCAGCACTGAAGAGAAGCCAGCGTGGCCAACGTCTCCAAGTTTATGACAGCTGACGTCTTTATGCTAATGATTCTGAAAGACACCACACAAGTGCTTAAAACTGTCAGAGATCTGTTGCTAAGCAACTGAGGCAACAATACGCAAAGACTCCACGCTGTTATTTGAGCGGAAATGAAGACAACAGTGTAATAAATTAGAATCCAGAACGTCAACATTTACCTCAGTGTTGCTATACGATTATGAAAAATTTCTGTATGACTAAAATTACACGTTAGTTGCACCTAGCATTGATCACTAGCCAGTTAATAATAATAATAATAATAATAAATCATTTACAGCAACATGATATAAGCTTAAAAAGAAATAATAATAATTGAATGTATTTATCGGTGTAACTTTAGAATCCTCACAGTGTTAATACTAATGCACTCCGTCTCTGTGACCCTGAAGAGAGCGTGAAGGGTTAAAGGCCGTGTCCTTATGAGCAAGAGCAGAGCAAACAAGGACTTTAGCTGACCAAAAGTAAACACACACACACACACACACACACACACACACACACACACACACACACACACACACAGTTTACTACCTTTGTGAGGTCATCCATTAACTTCTGTATTACTATAGCTAAACCTGATCCTGTGTTGTAGTTCGTCTCTTGTGGGCGTGGCCTTTCCAGCTATTTTATTCTTTCTGATGAGAAATGGTGGAGCTACAGAGCTACTGTACCTGACTAATTAATCACAAATTAAATAACTCTGGAATCAGTGAGAAAATCAGTTGTGATTTACGTGTCACACACTCGACTTCATTCTCAGATCAGATTAGCAACGCGAGCTAACCGTACCAGCGACGTACACTCTCCAGAGACACCAACGATTTCAGCGACGTCCTTCCGAGATTTATTTTTATTCCTAATGTCTCTGTACACGTTAATGGCACGTCGTATATGACAGGAGAAGATGAAACCATGCTTAGAAGTTTTTATAAGTAAATGGCGACTAATCCCAGGTAGGGAATAAAGCTGTGAGGGGGAACTGAAGAAACGTCAGACCACGTGTTCCGTAGGATTGACCAGCAAATCATTCCAGGAATCATTCCAGCAAATCGTTTGGACCTGACGTGTTTACGGTACCATGGCTAATTTGCATTAAATCGAGAAGATGTCAGGACTCCCGATGGCACAACAGAACAACAGGGGGCGTATTACAGAAAGATCCTAACTCATCTGTTTGGTGAACATCTCATAACAACCTCACTGACAACTTCAAACTTATTTAAAACCCAACGATAACAGTCACATTACAATAGGCATGTCCGAGAACGGTGTTACATTACATTTATTAAATATATTAATGATCAAGCACTGTGATGTTTGGTGGAGGAAAGACTTTTGGAGTACACTGATGAATAATTACAGACTCGCAGTTAGCACGAGAATTACGACCAACATTACGGAAACTAACGAACCGTCATTACCGCTGATTTTACTATTCAACATACTCCATTTTAATGCGAAGTTTACTTCACAGGTGTTGGTTATAGTCGGTTGCTTGGTAACAGACCTGAGAGTCGATTACTGAACTCGATGGAGCAGGTGAAGATTTTTTGTAAGATAAGAATCCTGATGTAAGTTAAGAGTTGCTTCTGTAATACGAATTTGTGAAAAATCCCAAATTAACTTCAACAGATCTTAATTTAAGACTTCAGATAGAATGTTTGTGTAATAGGCCCCAGGAGTTAAACTGGCCGTGCTCTCAGGGTGGGAGGTGCCATACTCTCTCAACCCTGTCAATCACGGCATCACTAGCCTATCATGAGTGTCTGTGAGCTCGTGTATGCAGAAGAAGGCAGATAGCACTTTTCTCTGAGTTCAGCTGGATTTAACGCGTCTTGGAGGAAGCACGTGACCTCGTTCACTTTCCTGGATTGGTCGCTGTTTTGAGAATTTGTTCATAATCCCAGTTATGAGATATAAACAGACTGAAATACAGATAACCCTGACTTTCATACACATGATTTTTAAATTAGAGCTTAAATAATAAATAGTATTTCTGTTTATTTCATGTTTCATTCACGTAATCTTGGGTATGAGCAGAAACGTATGGATAAAAGGAAGAATAAATCTGAAGTGAAATGCAGAAGCAGGAAATAAACGTACTGTGAGCTGAATCAAAGACGTTTTTGATGAAGGTGTAAAGGTGAAACTTTACACGTGTCGGTGTTTGTGTATTTCCCGAGAGGCCGAGCTGGTTATTCTTCTCCGTGTTCCTCTGATCATTATATTTTATGATAACTGCAGAATCCAACCGTAGCACTCCATACAGAAGCTCTGATGATGTTTCCTCTCTGAGAGATCACCGTGTCCTCCATACTGCTGCTTCCTCTCTGTGCTGGCTACGAATGTGACACAAACATTTTCCCAAACATCCAGTTTAAGTGCTGGGACATTTCTTGTGGAGGTTTCTGTGTAAAAATGTTATTTTATCATTAAATTTGACTGATGTGAGCATGGACGTTGTTCAGAGGAACTTAAAGGAACGTTACTACGCTAGGTAGCCAGCCTTTCTTTGCAAGAATGAACTAGCTGTGTTAGCTTGCAGTTTAGCGAATCAATCTCAGCTTACTGATCTGTTACGTCTTCGATTTACTTTGTGAATGATTTCGATTGGTCAGACTTTGCCACATTTCTATTTAATGACTAGTTATAGGAAGCTGCAGGTCATATCAGAGGGGACAGAAGAGGCTCTAACGCTGTGAAGGTCATGTCCTGGACTCAGGGTGTCTCTTACTGTGACAGATATTGTGGAAACAAAGCCTGAGGTTTGAAAGAGGAATGGACAGAGCTTCTATATTTTCTCTGCAGCACGGATCTGCTGTCACTGTCTACCCTATCATGTCTTTAAACTCCAGTCCAGTCCGAAATGTCTCGTGGTTGAGATCTGCACCGCATGGAGCAGTCATACATGCTCAGGAATTCTACATGGAAAGATAATTAACGTGATTGATTCAACATCACGTAAAACGCATGTCTCATACCTTCTCATACGAGAACAGTTCCACGTTAGTAGGTATTCCTGCATGATGACATGCCATGCATCCAGAAAGTGCTGTTCTTCACTGCTAGTACAATTGCTCCATGCTTGTATGTGAAAGCAGACCTGTGATGATGAGCACAGACAAGTGTAGAGCACAGAATCGGTCCTATTTACGTAGTGTGAAAACTCTGAGACGTCATCATCCTGGGCCTTATTGTAGTTATATAGCAGCTGATTAAACATGGATTTAAAGTCTTGGATATTCAGTATAATTGGACATTACAGCAGTAAAAAAAACTTCGCTGTGTTTAAATGTGCTTTATAAATAAAATTTACTTACTTACTAATATACTGACACGGATCAGACCCCAATGCTATTTCTGTTTACGTCTTTCCCTCGCCAAAATGCATTCGGCTGAAAACAGCACAGTTTTATGACGATGACCAGATATTAGAACCTCATTTGAACGTGGGCCATATCGGACCTGAAAAAACCCGATCCAAGCTGAGTACACGTATGCAACAACATCTGATCTGTGTCAGAAGTCAGAAAAAAAGAAAATAAAATCAGAATTGGTTGGCAATAGAAATACAACCCAACTTTTATTAAAAGATATAAAGATTAATGTCAAGGTTGGGGGCGGGGTTAGCAGTTGTAACGTTCCTCTGAGTTTATTTGTAGGAAATCCAACACAAACTAATTTGATCCTTTAAACTTAGCATGAGATAATGTTGGATCATTTTTTTTCTCCAAAAGAGACATCAAATCAGTTTTTAAAGAATTTCAGAAGTTACATTATAAGAAGTTAAGCTGCATATATATATATATATATATATATATATATATATATATATATATATATATATATATATATATATATGAGAGAGAGAGAGAGAGAGAGAGAGAGAGAGAGAGTATATGTAGAGACAGATAAAATAAGTCCTCTTTATGCACACCAGACTGTAGGGACTCTGTGGCTTTAGTTGTGTAAAGACTGAAGAATCTCTCAGGTTGAGACAACAAGTGATAAATTTAAAAGCATCCATCAAAACTTTTTTAAACAAAGACAATGACATCATCGCGCTGCTTTCATTCGGCTTCTGTCAATAACAGGACACTCTGTCTGTGAAGAAGACATGTGATCTTCACTGTAATTACACAAACACACCCACATTAAACAATGATGGATTGATGGACATGATAACTGTGACGCATATGAGTCTTAAGATTTGGCAAACATAAAACACACACACACAAAAAAAATGTCGTTTTGAGATTGTACAACCCAAATTCCAATAGAGTTGGGACAGTATGGAAAATGCTAATAAAAACAAAGAGGAGTGATTTATAAATGTACTTTGACTTGTAATAAAAAAAAGTAGAAAGACAAGGTATTTGATGTTTTAACTAATCAACTGCATAGTTTTTTTTGAAGATACACATTTATTTTGAATTGATGCATGCAACACGATCCAAAATAGTTGGGACAGGGGTGATTTAGGACTAATAGTGACAAGTTGATATAAAAGGCGATGTGAAACAGGTGAGGCAATCGTCTAATCATAGTAAAGGCCGAGTCCTTCAAGAGTAAGGATGGGTCGAGGCTCGCCGATCTGCCAACAGATGCGTCAGTGAATAATCCAACACTTTGAGAAGAACGTTCCCCAAAGACAAATCTGTAGGATTTTGGGCGTTTCACCTTCTACAGTACACAATATAATAAAAAGATTCAAGGAATCCGGTCAAATCTCGGTACGTAAAGGGCGAGGCCGAAAACCGCTTCTGAATGCGCATGATCTCTGATCCCTCAGACGTCACTGTCTTAAACACCGTCACGAGTCTGTAATGAGATCCTGACATGGGCTCGGGAATACTTCGGTAAACCTTTGTCACTCGACACCATTCGCCGCTGCATTCACAGATGCAAGTTCAGGCTTTACTATGCAAAGCAGAAGCCGTATATCAACACTGTCCAGAAGCTCCGCCCACTTCTCTGGGCTCGGTCTCATCTGAAATGGACAGTAGCACAGTGGAATCATGTTTTGTGGTCCGACGAGTCGACATTTCAAATAGTTTTTGGACAAATCGGCCATCGTGTTCTCTGGGCCAAAGAGGAAAAGGACCGTCCGAGCTGTTATCAGCATCAGGACTGTAATATTCTGCCATATTTACTCCAGTTTTATTGGACACACTATTACAGTCCACTACGATGTGGGACACAGTGCTGCTGAGAGTCAAACTGGTGTTCTTTACCAGCCATGTCATTATAACACTCCTGTAATTTCTCCGTAAGATTTTATACTTAAGAATGAGAACGAACAATGAAAAACATGCGCAACTAACATACAAGTTAATCTATTGTTTAAAGGAATTGGGGTAAATGAAGGTTTAGAGACCCCAGGAGAGATGTTCTGCCCTATGCACAGCGCATGGTCTACACGTGCTATAAGGAGCTGTGGCTCTGCTGAGAAGTTTTAAAATGGTACTCACAAATCATTCCCCAGTCTGTTAAATAAAAGCATATTTTTATGAATTTGAGGGATGTTTATACAGAAATATGGTAGAAATATACCACAGAAATACACACAGTGGTGTAGGGAAGGCTCACACAGCACAGAGACCTCAGTGTAGGATGGAAAAAAAACACCCCCCTGAAATTGTGCAAAATTGTATTCATTTACAAAATAATCACAGACCAACATGTGGTACAGAATTCTGCATTGGGTTTGTATCTGTTTGATACAGTCACGATATTTGGTTTGATGTTTAGTTATTATCAGATGCCAAACACAAAAGGTAATCAATACAAGAAGTACAGAGAGAACGTGGTGAGAACATGAGGTGTTCTCCTCATTAATGTCTGAAAGGAAACACAGAAGCTCATTCCACCACCGAGGAGACGTGTACAGACGTTGGAGAAGGACACGACAGGTACTCTGAAGTTGCACGGTGAAGCGAGGTGTGTGAATAATACGGTACGGTGTTAGATGCCTGGAATGCAGGAGCAAGGGTTTTTTTTTTTTGATAGCTGTTCCCGGAAGAACACTTTGATGAATTCTAGTCATTTGGGCAGAGCCTGTCAATTCAGGTGTGAATAAGGGACTTGGTTTTAAGACAGAAAGTTGTTTTGGAAAAGGTGTGTGTGTTTATAGCTCAGCGATATCTCCCTGCATGATGGTGTGTTTGATCATTCTGCTGTATGTGTGAATGCAAACACTGCCACACACATGAGATTATGTGTAAATAAAAGCTAAGGATACATAGCAAAAACCTAGTGAAGGACACACACACACACACACACACACACACACGTCACCGATGTTTCCGTAATAATCATGTACCAATAACACAGTAAAGCAGAAGGGAATTTAGAAAACTAGCTTATCCTCACATTGTGCTGTATTCTCCATACATATCTGAGTGTCACTGTTACCAAGTTCTGTTACTAAGCAGAACCAGTGCAGAACCTGGTTCCGCTTCTTAAGACAGTTTTACACTGTGTGATTTCAGAAGTCTTTTAAGATTATTCCTTGTCACACTTTATGAGATCCCAATAAACTCTGTTCTGAGTTCTATAACAGACTGTGTGATAGTGTGTGTTCTCCAAGTCAGATCAGACTAGACTAGATCCTCTAGCGATAGACCCATGTTCTACTCGTCATTTCAGCGTGATCCAGAAATCAGCTCGAGTAGAAAACAGTCTTTAATCTAAGACACAGAGACATTTTTTTTCTATTAGTATGTTTTGTTTATGTTTCTCCATCGCCACTACCATATGTGTAGCTGTCCCGTGAGTTTGCCGTCATCCTACGCCTCCTGGTAGAGGATTGTAGTAGAGCGCCATAGCAGCGCTCACACTGAACTTTTAAGCAGAAATTTCTCACACTGACCAAACATCGTCACTGATTGTCTTTGGTCGTGCTACGCTAAACCAGCTACGCTAAACCAGCCACCAATCTCAACTACATTTACGATGTGCAGTATTCATTTGTGGTGACCAAAGTGGATTGAAAATCGTACAAGGGACTTTACTCTGTAAACTGTACACTGTAGGGACCTTATGAATAAGACAATATTCGGATTAAGGTGTTTACATGAGTCGCTTTTAGAATATTCCTTTCATGTTCCCGTGTTATGTGTTATAGAACGTAGACGGATTAACGTCACACGTCATTACGTCCCCACGTCACGCCGTCCGACGTCCCTCCAGAATTTCACGTATCGACGTACAGTCGGTCTTCGTTATGGGACCGTATACAGTTTTGGGTGTTTTTATTTTTAATTTTACAAAAGCTTCAAGTGCAGTTAATTATTTGTCGTGCTGTACGTGCTAATAGACGATTGCTTGAAGCCGTGGGCTGCGTCCCGAACCGCGTACTTACCTACTGTATAGTATACAGATATATATGCATCTCTCCTACTATATAGCAGGTAAGTACGCGGTTTGGGACGCAGCCGTGCTCTCTTGTTTGCCGTAAATCCATTGAGCGCTGCCGTGTGTGTACGTGTCCTGTTGCACAATGCGGTGAAAACTCTCACACGACGTTAATAGTGTGATTAAGGTGTGTTCACGTCTGTAACGCACGTCCATAATGCGACTAAAACAAGAGTACTTCACACGTCTTAATTCCATTTGTGTTTACTTCGAGTATGACTTTAATCGGATTAAGGTCATCATGTCTACATGGTTTCTTAATCAGAGTATCGTCTTAATCGGGTTAATATCGGATTATTGCCCATACAAACGTATTGACTCAGTTATGGCGGAGGAGCAAAGAGAGATAAGATGATGTCTTCTTTAATATTTTATTTCAGCATTGTGAGTGACATGCACAGGGTTTTGGAACACTTGAACAAGTCTTGTGCTGAGATTCATAAAATACAATAAATATACAGGCCATCTGTAATGATTAAAAATGTGTCTATAGTGAATATCGGTATTTGTACAATACAATATTTATATTGATTATCTGACATGATTCAAATACAACAGACTGAACGAAATACTTTAAATGAAATAATAAAGGTCATTTTGTCAGACGTAGTAGTGCTCCAGTTCATCACCCATGATGTATTGCTTGGACCCAACCTCATTTCATTGGTCAGTTTGAAGCTTGATGGTGGATTTACGTCGTACATCTATGAAAATCCGTGAGGAATCACTTTGCTTGCACCAACAAAGCCCCTCTTCCAGATGTTCCAAGTCCAATATGAGGAATCTAAAACTCAGGCAGCTATGAGAACTTCCCTCTCGTGACCAGCTGCTGTCTGTAATTGGTGGTGAGAATCCTGCTGGACATGTGCTCAAGGTGTGTGTTCAACCCATCAATTAATTATCTTTTATAGACATCTTCAAAGTCCCATTGGCACAAGATGACTGTCCTTATTTACTTTAAAAAAAAAGTCTCTTGTTGCACTTACTCCACTTGAAGCATTCGGCGTAGCCGGTAATGCCACACATTAGGGCCTCGAGTGCAGCTACCTCAAACCTCCAGCTGTTCAACTATAGACCAAAGTGCTCCATAACCTTTACAATCCACCTGACCACGTCACATTTAAAGAACAAGGATACTCTTGATAGAATTCTGTTTAACAAATTCAGTTCAGAATTGAACACTCCAGAAAAGGCAACCAGTTCTAGACGATCTGAGCACCATGCCACATGTGGACATCCTATTCCATCCCTCTAAACACCTCAGGGAGTCAATCAGGGATGTGTCCTGAACACGCTCTTCAGTTCAATTCATTTTTATTTGTATTGTGCTTTAAACATGAGATATTGTCATAAACCTGGCTTCTCTAATGGACAAGCCAGACAAGACAGTGGTGAGGTAAACCTCCCTGAGACAACATGAGGAAGAAACCCAGACGCAGCAGCAATCAATTTGAGTACAACAATGACTTCAAAAGGACACCGCTCTGTACCTGGTAGAAACCTCGGGAGTTCACAAAATCACCTCTACATACACCTCTAACCCTCTTCAACTGCCTCTAGAGACGCATCATGGAGCATTCCTATGTGCATCGGCTCGGGAAACCGAGCCACTTCAGACAGGGATGTAATGCAGTGTAGAGTGAGGATGACCCAGTCTGTTCCTGTATCAGAATTTTATTGGTATTACTGGGACTGTTCACTCCGCCTGGGAGAAGTCCAGTTATGGAGCAGTTTTTCTACTAGGAGGAATAGTAGGTTGCTGGAATCGAGGCCTTACCGTGAGCTGTGACCAGCTACTCAAAGCACAACTGGAGTAAGGACAACATAGTTGTAATCAAGTAGGTTCCAGAACATCTGAACCAAAGCCTCCACATGTATGGAGTGTCTTCCTGCAGGTTATCTGAAGAACTTATACAGATGACACTTTCTGTCGATTTGCTTCTTCTTATGGTCTTTGTCTTTGTTCCTGTACACTTGCCGTCCTAAAATTACTGCACATATCACTATCTTTCAAGACAGTTCTAAAAGGTTCTTGAAAAGGTTCTGGAATCTCAGTGGAACAAGTCATTATATTTTGTTTCTCACTCAACAAATGGCTGGGATGAGAAGGAATGATGAAGTTTGACTTGACGGCATTACAGTGTTTTTTTTCTTTTCTACAATGGCATTGTTGTCAGGTAATTCTGTACACCTACCTGTATCTAGTAGCATGCTGTACTCTACCTCCTTTGGCTTTCAAAAGACCATTAATTCACGTGGACATGCATTTTGCAAGTTGTTGGATATGCTGTTTAAAGACATCTCTGGATATGTCGTACCATGTGGCATGACTCAGTTGAGTCTGCGCAAGCCTCTAAAGTGATAGTAAAAACATCTTCCTGGAACCATGCTGACATCATCTGAAAGAACTTGGTCAGCAACCATGTCCTTATGGGCATTTCTGGTCAGGATGCATAATGTGTGCCAGGAGAACACTCCCCACACCATCACACTATAGAACGATGTTCCTTGCACCAAAATCTGATTCCTCCACAAGTATTATTCATTAAAGAATCTGGATTTGACCGACCAAGTGAACTTTCCCCCATTGTTCTAGGTTCAACGCATTCAAGAATGGTGCTTTCTTGTTCTTCATTGTCAACTCTGGTACCGAACATGGTCTTTGTCTTCAGTAAGTAGTGTTTTCTTAAACCTGGTGATACGGCTTGTCTCCTGTATGGACACGCTGGTGGTATTGTAGAGTGCTATGCCGAGTAAAACTCTTCCCACAGTGTGAGCAGCTGTAAGGCTTCTCTCCGGTGTGAACATGTTGGTGCTGCTGAAGAGAACTCTGGCGAGTAAAACTCTTCCTACACAGCGAACAGCGATACGGTTTGTCACCTGTGTGAATCCGCAGGTGTGTTCGGAGGTGACCCTGTTGTGTAAAACTCACTCCACACACAGAGCAGGTGTATGGCTTCTCCCTCGTGTGAATGCGATGGTGCTGTCGGAGATAACCGTGCTGAGCAAAACTCTTCCCGCACTGTACACACTTATAAGGCCTGTCTCCTCTGTGACTGCGCTGGTGTGTTTGGAAATGACTCTGGTGCCGAAAGCTCTTCCCACACTCCGAACACTGAAAGGGTTTCTCTCCGGTGTGAACGCGCTGGTGTTGTTGGAGATTACTCTGGTGATTGAAAATCTTCCCGCACTGTGAGCAGTGATATACATTCTCTCTTGTGTGAATGCGTTGGTGCATTTTGAGGTTATCTCTGTAAGTGAAACTCTTCCCACACTGTGGACAGGAGTAGGGTTTCTCTCCGGTGTGGATGCGCTGGTGTCGCTGGAGATGACCCATTTGCGAGAAGCTCTTCCCGCACTGCGAGCAGCGATGCGGCTTCTCTCCCGTGTGGACGCGCCGGTGTCGCTGGAGAGTGCTGTGATGACGGAAACTCTTCCCGCACTGTGAGCAGTGATAAGGTTTCTCTCCGGTGTGGATGCGCTGGTGCTTTCTGAGATTACTTCCATCATTAAAACTCATCCCACAGTCTTTACAAAGGTGATGTTTTCTCTTCTGTTTGTGTCTAGAGGTCTCTGCAGCGACAGTACCGCGGGATGTTTGCTCACTGCTGGGAATCAGATTCTCATGTTTATTTTCTCCTTGTTCTGTCAGTGTTAGATATTCCTCACAGTGGCATCTCCTGATGTGTTTGTGGAGGTAAATTAGAGATTCATAGGATAGTGTGCACAAGGAGCAGGTGAAGACTTGCAACAGGGCACTGTTCATTCCTGGAGCAGAATAAATAAACAAATAAATAAATAAAGGGTAAAGATGATAGCATTGTTACTGTTTGAATTGACTAGACCAATCACAAACAGAATTCTTGCTCTGCAAATTTCAGAGACATGAAAACGTATACCCTCTGTGACCCTCATTTATGATCTTCCTCTATTCACCATCTTGCAAATTCTGATTTATTTACAGATCTGACTGCATTTACATTAGCAAGTGATGGGTTGAACATAGCACTGGCATTTCGTTTCCAGTGGGAATGTGTGGTGACCTCTCGTCACTGTACAGAAGTTTCAGGGAACAACAGACAACTGGATCTAATTGTTCTATGTAATTCATATGCATTGTTGCTGGACTCATGGCTTGTGTGATGCACTTGTTCAGATTATGACCCGTTTCCTGTAGCTTGCTTGTGTGAATGCAGGGTAAGACCCTGACACCCTACACTGACGGGTGGATAACTCACTACACAGCAGTAACACAAAACGCCACTGATTCCCTGTTCATAAAACATCTTCCAATGGCAAGAACATAGCCTGCATTGACGGACACGTGTATTCAAGTTATATCCCCTGCAGCTCTACAGGACATGCTATACCCTCAATTGGCAAATAACTTCAAATATTTATGATATTTCAAACAGATTTGAAATGATTTGAAGGTTGTAGGTTCAAGTCCCACCAGAGTTACTGGGCAGTGGTGGCTCAGTAGCAAAGGTTCTGGGCTACTGATCACCACAAAACTGCAACTGACACGCCCTTGAGCAAGCCCTGCTCCAAGGATTCCATCTCATGTCTCTGACCACAGCGTACTAACACGCTGGGATATACAAAGTAAAGAGTTGAACTATACTGTACTTGTATATGTGAGAAAAAAAGGATATTTCTAACCGAGTCCCCAGGACTTTAACCGAGAACCCTAATTTAGCTGACGAGTTGAACCTGGTGTGTTAGAGCAGGGAAACAATAAACTGATTTAATATACTTTAACAATAAAGTCACATAGTTTTAAGACCAAATATGCTTTTAAAAAATCACAATGTCTTGAAATAACCATTTGGGGAACGCTTTATGTTCCAAAGGAAGTCGAATGTAAGGCCGAGGTCTTTGGCGTAATCCTCTTCGTACCACACCAAGAGCTCCCTTCCTGGTTTGATGGGTCGACAGCACCGGTAGAAAATCCCTCCTTGGTACTGGAAAGCAACAAGATTCTTCTCTTCGTCACTGCGAGCGCAATTTACATAACTGAAGGAATTAAACCAAGACAGATAAAGATTATGGGTAAGAAATACGGGAAGAGATCGAGTACTAGCAAGAGGAAAGAAACAGTACAAACTAATTACTCTAAATCAGCAGACCTTAGAGGTGTGTTCCTCACCGCATCCAGTTAGCATTCATTTGTCTCTTGGCGTCTATGTACTCCTCACACTGCCTTCCCTTGTATATCTGCAAACAAGACAGGCGTAGATAAATGAGGGTAAGATTGGTTTGAACTTGAACTTTAAATGCTGCTTTAATGTATACCAAACTTGTACTGCTGCTACCAATCAAATGCTAAAACTGATCTGGAAAATTCTTACTGCCTTCTTTCATAAGGCTAGCCCATTACTGGCTACTATTCTAACTAACTGTTCTATGGGACAGAGGAATGCCATCCCACCCACCCAAAGACCGGCTCTCCTGGACTCTCAGATGGTTAAGGCAATGTTGTGGTTTGTGGGTGAAACCTTTCTGAGGTTATGCTTCTGTAGAGAAAAACTGTTCTGAAAATTCTTGAAGCATGCAAATGAATACCATGAGTCTGAAGTTCAACAGAAGTCTCCTGTTTCCTGCCCCACTGTTGCAGAATTTCCAAAACTGCTCATTGCGTCAATGGTCTGAGATATACGCACTTTAACTTACCACCCAAGAGTAGCCACTGTTCATAGCATCCTCTTTCTTCACAATGTCTCCCTGATACGGCCCGAAATGCACACCAACAGGAACAGGCTCTCCTTTATTAAACACACCCAGGCCTGCATCAGGAATCCCAGACTTCTGAATCTCCAAAGCAGGTGGAAGGGTTCGTCTGGCTCGGTCAGCTACCCCCATGGGAACAGGCGTATCGGAGATGAAAAGAGCTGGACCATGAACCTCACATTTTTTGAAGAAGAAAGACCTGCATTCCTCACAGTCTGGAAAGACAGGATGCAACAAATGAAAGAAACTATTTATATTTTTGATGTATTCCTGCCTAGTTTAAATTTTTGTCTACAGACTAATTTATTAGAGACAGTGAAGATTCTTCAGAGCCTAAAAAAGTTCAATATGGTGTACTACAAGGTTCCTTTCTAGGTTCTTTTCAGTTCCAGCCCTATGTATCTCAGGTCTGATACTGCTTCTCCCTGAAACTACACTGGCTCCATGCATTCAGAAGAAGAAGAAGAGAAGAAGAACAAGAAAAAGAAGAAGCTTTAGTATCACTGGACCGTGTACAACAAAATCTCATTAACATGCAATTGTTATTAAGTTATCAATATATAGAGAGCAATCAAAGCCTGTTGCACTTGGTATTAATATGCATTATTAGTTGCATTCTGAAGACATGGTGATCTTAGTTCTCCTTGGTAGAGAGGAGGAAGTCAGCCAGATGTCATTATGGTGGGACTAGGGTGCCGTCTTACAAAGATAATCTTCATGGTTAGGTTCTTGCTCTTCTAGAGCCCTCTTCTGGAATCTTTTGACATCTGCTGTCTCTCCAATCAAAGCTGTACAAGATTCTGTCTTCACATCCTTACGAATCTGATGAACAGAGAAAAGTAAGATTTATTTAGAAAGTGATAAAACCACTGTAGAATCTGTAACCTTTGGTTTGCAGGTCTGAAAGTGGCTTTCTTTTTTTCCAATCCTTGTGAAATTAAATTCTTCAGCAATAGGTGGTCAGCAGGCTAGCTAGCAAGTTTAACAGGGAAGCAGCGGTTCAGACACTGAAGCATAATTCCTTGTAGTAATACACAGAAGTTGATTATGTCTGAACTTCACATGTTCCGATTTGCTGCTTGACATGCTCTTCAAAACTGATCAGCCATAACATTAAAACCACCTGCCTAATATTGTGTAGGTCCCCCTCCCCTTGTGCCACAAAAACAGCTCTGACCCGCCAAGGCATGGACTCCACAAGACCTCTGAAGGTGTGCAGTAAAGAATGGCCAGTGACTTAATAAATAAATCCAGGATAGCTGTGCTTTACTCCTTATACCAAAGTAGTGAAGCAACAAGATCACAAGCCGCTAAGCAGATAACTCCATACCGTGTTCATGTAGTAAAATATGCTCACTGGTCAGAAGGTTAAAGGGAATGGATGTTGTATGACGATGTATTCACGCTTCATTATCCGCCACTGCGTGAAGTTTTACACACTAGCCCCTGGTGGCTAGGAGGGGTGGAACAGCAGTGTTACACACTCGGCTAACCTTTACCTGTGAAGGAGCAGGAGCAGGAGTGTGAGGAGGTGTTTTGAAAGAGAGTCGGTTGGCCCTTGCTGACTCCATCATAAGAGGTATAAAAGTTGTAATTCTGGGAAAAGAGGCCCAAATTATCCAAGTTTCAGTATACAATAATGTGTACATAACCTTATACTTATAACTGTGATGTTTCAAATGTTTAACTTAAAACCTCCTCTTAGAGAGATGATTATGTAATAAATTATACCTAACATGCAATTAATTTCAGTACTACTGCTTATTATTATTATATTATAAAATGCTATTTGTAATTTTCTAAGGAATATCCTGTTCAGTCCTTTCAAACATTAATTAAGCACAATCTAAAGCACTATTCTATCTGCACCACAGTATTAAATCAAGGCTGAATCCCAAATCTCTCCACACTTCATACCCTGTGCATTACTTAGGGAGCCTGCGTCATTATTTCATACCCTATGTAGTGCACTTATATAGGAAGTGAAAATCCATTCGGGTTTCACACTATAACTGTTAGCCTAGCAGCTGCAGAGTAACTTACCTCAGGCTTTAAAGCAGAACGTGTGGACCGACACACACACACTATAATGAGCTTTTATTTTAAACTCGATCAGATGAAACATATATTTACTATAAAACAAA
Organism: Ictalurus punctatus; assembly: GCF_001660625.3. Taxonomy (NCBI): domain Eukaryota; kingdom Metazoa; phylum Chordata; class Actinopteri; order Siluriformes; family Ictaluridae; genus Ictalurus; species Ictalurus punctatus. The sequence continues at coordinate 36,537,240 of NC_030418.2, forward strand.
TACATCCACATAGAAGTGATGAACTCGGTCACTGAGAGAAACGCGCAGCTCGTCTTCTTCTGTTATCAGTTTATTTGAAGGTATTTTGTTCGCGAACACTGCCACCTGCTGGAGAGCTGTGTAATAACCAATCCACCATGATGCACCTTCCCTTATAGACAACAAAATTCAGACATTTTCACTTACAATATCCATGACAAAAATTAAGCTTACCTGTTCTAATAAAGTTATAAACATGACGTCATGATGTCAGAGTCAGAAGAAGATGGATTGTAGTCCAGTATGACCGATCCAGTAGAGTCTTGTTGAGGATCAGCTCACATCATCATGATTCTCATATTGAGTTGTTTTTCCTGGCATTAAAAACACATCATGCAAGGCACGGTTGATCTATTCTTTTCTAATTTTTTTTCATAGATGGTCATTTGTAGTTACATGATGACTGGATTGTAACTTGTTAAATTATCGATTATTTTGGTAGATTTATTTTTAATCCGTCTCGTGAGTATGTTCTGATTAGCTTGGAGATAAAGTGTGAGGCGTAGAACTGGTACAGTCATGTGTGTCAGTAATGTCCAGAGATCAGAGATTGGCTGAGGAGCAGCGGTGAGAAACGGTCTAATTAATTCCGGCCATGTACTGAGATCCTGCAATGATCAGCTAGCTGGTTTGTTCACTGCCATCTTCATGAGTTCAAAGCTTAGTGTGTGTACAATAAACTCTCTTGGCTAAATGACTATCATCTTGTAGCCTTAACATCACTTGTCATGAAGGTTTGTGAGAGGCTTATCAAAAATTTCCTCACAGGCAGACCCCAAGCAGTGAGAGTGGGCCAATTTAAATCCGACACCATCACCCTGAGAACCAGAGCCTCACAAGGTTCTGAGCCCCCTGCTCAACTCTCTCTACACACGTGACTGTGAGTCCTCTCACAGCTCCACTTCTATAGTCCACTTTGCTGATGACACAGTGGTTATGGGCCTCAGCTTGGTGCCAGGCTAACAGTTCCTCTCTGAATGTCAGTAAAACCAAGGAGCTGAATATATTCATCCATCCACAAAACATTTTTCCATTAATCTTCTGGCTTGTGCATGTGATCTTTAGCAAACTTCAGAAGGGCAGCAATGTTCTTTTTGGAGAGCGGTGGCTTTCTCCTTGCAGTCCTGCCACGCACACCATTGTTGTTCAGTGTTCTCCTGATGGTGGACTCATGAACATTAACATTAGCCAATGTGTGAGAGAGGCCTTTAGTTGCTTAGACGTTGGGTCTAAGACCCTGGGTTCCTCTGTGGCCTCATGGACTATTACATGTCTTGTTCTAGGAGAGATCTTTGTTGGTCTCCACTCCTGGGGAGAGGAACAATGGTGTTGAATTTCCTCCATTTCTACACAATCTGTCTGACTGTGGATTGGTGGAGTCTAAACTCTTTAGAGATGGTTTTGTGACCTTTTCTAGCCTGATGAGCATCAACAACTCTTTTTCTGAGGTCTTCAGAAATCTCCTTTGTTCGTGCCATGATACACTTCCACAAACATGTGTTGTGAAGATCAGACTCTGATAGATCCCTGTTCTTTAAATAAAACAGGACGCTCACTCACTCACACCTGATCGTCATCCCACTGACTGAAAACTCCTGACTCTAATCTCACCTTCAGATTAACTGTTAATCCTAGAGGTGCACATACTTTTGCCACTCACAGACATGTAATATTGGATCGTTTTCTTCAATAAATAAATGACCAAGTATAATATTTTTGTTTCATTTGTTTAATTGGGTTCTCTTTATCTACTTTTGGGAATTGTGTGAAAATCTGATGATGCTTTAGGTCACATTTATGCCGAAATATAGAACATTCTAAAGGGTTCACAAACTTTCAAGCACCACTGTGCATATATAAACCTTTTGCACATTCTTGTTCCTTAGACCTAGAACTTATGTCCAAATGTAATGCTCAAGATTGCTCACAGTTCCAATTTTAGGGTCAATTTATAATGGGAAGGGTTCGAGTCTCAGTCCTAATTTTTTAGGGGGTACCTGGGTTAGTATAATATGTATGCAGAACATTTCAGGTTAGAGACTCTTTTATGGGGGCGAGAAAGTGCAATTAAAAAAATAATCCCTTCAGTTTCAGGTTGAATATCTCTGGTGGAGGACCAGATATGAACCCGAGATTTTCACAGATAAACGTCCTCTACAGTAGCATTCTGCTTAAAAAATTTCCACTGGTTACAGAGCTAGGGCTAGTAGAAATCTGGGAGAAAGCCCACTACTATTAATTCATTTTGAGAAATAAACAGATGTAATCTAAGCATAAGCAATAATACAAATGAACAGTATAGTACAGTAATTATGTTTAGGATTTATATGCAATAGCTGATGCTTGTCAATGAGCTCTATATTGGCAACAGTGAAGCATGATCTATCACAGGGTTCTTCAAATCTAACTTTACCCTGTTACTCTAAGATATGGTTCACTGCAATACAGCATCCATGCAAAGTACTTCTGCAAATTAATGATCAGAGTAGCAAACAATGCTCAAGACAAATTGTAGTTCATTATAATCACTGAGTATTTGGCCTTCTTTTCACTTCTATTACTTAAACAAAATGGCCTCTCACACTGTTTTCTCTACATTGTGACTTTTACAGGTGTTGTTACACTTCTTAATATTTTCATTTTCATATAAGTGAGTTAAAATATCTTCCACTTCTCTTTTTCAGCCTTTACCCTGATATCATGCTCCCCAGCTATCTGTGAAATTGAGCTTTTATGGAGTTTTGTGGGCGTCACTACATGCAAATGAGCTGTATCAGGAACACGCTTTGCACGTTATGGGTGATTGACATACGCACACGAAAATCTGTTAGAGAATTTTTGTTTGGCTTATACAAAATAAATTTACACAAAATAAATTTACACATGACTTTACTGAAAGATTGATGTATGAGCCCCATTATGAGAAAACTGCAACTCGTATTTTGTTTGTGCTCACTGCCACCTGATGGAGAACTGTGTTATAACCAATCCAACATGCACCTTCTTTAACTGTATTGTTGTATTGTATTGTTGTATTGGCCCCATGAGGTTATTAGTTTGTTTATAGAATTTGCTGAGGACCACATGGTGTTATTTAAGCCCTGATAAATAAAAACATAGAACTAAAGGAGGGTGTGTTTTGCTTGTATTTCCTCCTTTGTAAGTCACTTTGTATAAAAACATCTGCTAAATGAATAAATTAGTAAATGAATAAATGTAAATGTACTTTTTTCCCCTTGACTGTATATAATATACAAAACAAGATGAAAAAATAAGAAAATCCAAATGTCAACAAAATGCACTTGATATATTGAGTAGAACTTCCCAATATCAGCCAGTAGCTGGCGCTTTAAGCAAAGACTTTATTTTCATAGAGACTTTACTGTTAGTTCTTTGTTTATTTTTATGTATAGATTCAGTAATTGTAGGCGTAGCACTGGCGTTGAATTTTGCTGTCAATCTCCACCAGTTAAGTTTAATCTAGTTATAAAAATATGAATTACAGCCTAGTGGTTGGTTTAAAGTCTAGCCTACTCTGGTCATACACTATTATCAAATAATTATATGTTCATGTAGTTCATCACAATTAATCACTCAATACTATCAAGGACTGGTTAAAAGAAGAACTTAAAATAGGTAGGAAAATGCTACTTTAAGCAGTTTTTAAACTGGTTCTGATGCTGGCTTATGGAGACATGATCTGTCCATCTGTCTGTGATACTCATTAGTGAGATATCTCAAGCATGAATGGTTAAATGTTTGTGGGATTTATGTGGAATTATAAATAAACCAGGTTAGATTTTAGAATTGATCCAAAGAGGGTCAAACATCTGAAATAGTTTTTCTTAGTTCCTGTTTGAAGTATATTTGGAAGCAAATAATCTAATAACAAGAAGGTCTAGGCTTGTTGACAGCAGAAGCATCCACATTGATGCCAGTGGAGTTGCGTTCTACTAGAAAGTTGGAAAACTGCACAGTGGTGCCTCAGAAGGTTTTTATTTTGAGCAGCCATGTTATTTCATGAGTTTTGAAGATTTCAAAGAAATTAAAAATGAAAGTAGGCGTTGTGCTACAGCCAGGCAAATCAACACAGACATTTAGCACAATGGTAAACGTCCTTCAGGAAAATGTTACTAAAATGATGAAAAAATTACTATCCACTTATACAACCGTTTCAAACTGAACAATATTCATGGGTAATTCCTATTTTCTACACATACAGTATTTGTACTAATGTCTATAATCATTGTTCCGATTCAGCAGTGTTTTGACAGGATCTTCCAGCAGACTAAGTGGCACACTATTTGAGGTAATAATGTCTACATTTCTCAACATAAATAACAGTTAGTTATATTGATGCTAAATAATTAAATGACTTTATTCCATAATAATGGATCATTATTCCCAAATTAAAGAACGTAATAACGGCATGTGGTTTTCCATAAAGGACCAGCGCGGGGACGTTTGCTGGTTTGTGCAGCGCAGTCCTAAACAGACAAGCGATGATGCTTCAGTGTTGAATTAGTCCGTCAATCAGCATAGAAGCTTCATCCAAACTTCATTTCCACCCCTCTAATTTATAGTCTAACAAACCGTCAGAATATCCTACACACCTTTCGCATATATGTGCTTATACTTTTATGCTTTTTTGAGGTATTTTTGTCACAAAATAAATAAAATGAGATACATAAATATGTTTGTAATTCATAAAAAAAAAATTGGTTTACAAACATTTTTGGAATACACAACCTCACACACCGTATTGTTTATTTGTCAGTTTATCTTTTATTTGTTGATTGCTTCATGTGCATTTATGCATAATGTGGCATTTTTGAAATGGCCTGCATTTATTTGTGGATTTCTGAAACATTTCATACGTTGACTGGCGCAGTTCAACAGTTGAGAATCACTCAGTTCTGCTGACGGTTCCACATGAACACCCTAAAGAAAAATTGCACTTCCAGAAAACATTTTAAGTGTTAGTTATTAATCACTGGATAACTTGGCTTGGGTACTATAGACTTAAAGCTATTGTTGTTTTGTTATAAATTGTATAAAAAAGTACACAAAGTCATTATGTTCAAGCAACAGAATGCAAACTTGGCATTGTTTGCTAGACTGATTAGTAATTTGCTTAGGCACTTTGTATGGATGCCGACGTTGTTGTGCCCAGGTCTTAGACCAAGTCTGACATAACAGGGTATTCTTCAACATTAGGATTTTAAATAATCAGTGAAATACTGAAGATTGAAACATTTCTGATTTGTTTTCACGTAAGGTCTGTTCATGTGGATGATCAAAGGATCAGGCAGGTGCTGAAGAGTGTTAAAGTCATGTAATAAATATAAAAATATATGTGATTAGAAATACTATTAACTTGATAAGAACTAAACCTTTAATGGAAAATTCTATCAATTGCGTCTGTAAGTTAATTTTTTTAAAACTTGTTTTCATAAAATGCTTTTCTGATTTCCGTTAAGTTCTTGTTCAGAAAGATGTAACTGAGGACAGATCTTCTGCTCCATGTCCTGTGTTCTTGGTCCTGAGTTCCATGATTTCTACAAAGTTTTGTAAAAGGTGTGTCTGAGGCCAACTGTTTTTGTCCGTGCACTTCCCTATGAACTCTGGACGGTGGTCAGCAGATACGGCCTGGAGGGTGCGACTGAACAGTTAATTAACCTTTTTTTTTTTTTTTTTTTTGCAGTATTCCATACTTTTACTTAAACTAAACTAAATCCTGGTCACTTTAATAAGATACTATACACAAACTCCACTTGATTTTTAGTTGCTGGCCCCATGTGACTGGGTGGGACAGGTAACAATTTCCATCTACTTTGAGTTTCGGTAATCCTGTTTACAGTAGGTAAATTATGCACAAGTAGTTTGAATAAGACATCTAGCCTGATGGAACACAAGTAGCTGGCTCAGTCCATCAGATACTATACAGATCTCTCAGAAGGACAGTGATGTGTGTTGGTGCTGCAAGACTGATCTTCAGATTTCAGGTAATTTATTCAGTATTCTACTTTGATACTTTAGGTATTCCCTACCAATTAATAAAGACAAATGTTTTATAGAGCATAGCTAGCTTAGGATAGTTGCTTTTTTTCTTTATTTTTGTTTTATTAGAAAATAAAAAGCCAGGCAACTATAGTTGCCAGAACGTCACTGTAAAATATACAGTAACAATATTAAATTTTGTTTGATTTGTATTCTGCTTTTAACAATGGACATAATTTCCCTTCTATAACTACATTATATAGTCAAAAAGTGCAATTGTGTAAACGAGAACTTATGAGTATGAGCGTCAGAGTCCTTTCTGAAATCATTATAGTTTTATAATGATATAACTTTAAGTCTATTGAATCAAACTGAAGTTATTAACTGTTCAATGATGGAGACTTGAGTGCAGATCGGTCTTAGCGATTGCAGTCTTAAGGCTATGCAAGGAAGAACATCCACAGCCATCTTTATGGTTTCTACAGTATGTGGTTCCGTCCACAGCAATCTCGTGATCATTCACCTAAATATCCTCTACTTTCTTAGAAACTAAAGATATTGCAATTAAAATATTTATAGAATAAATTCTGATTTAAAAAATAAAGCTTTTACAAGTAATTTTGTTGGGGTAAACAACTCGGCAGAATCGAAAACTAGCAGTTTTACAATTACGGTTAAGTTTCCATCCAACTAACTGTAATCTTGTGAATATAAAACCTAAAGGAAACATTCTTTAAAAAAGTTAAAAACTTATTGTTGATTTGTAAAACACTACTTATGAAGTGGCCCATCACAATAATATTGTGCTTCTATTGAAGCAGGGCCAAAAAGGCTGCTTAGACAGATATCTTGTAAGGTGAATAGTTGGTTCTATAACTAACAAGTTGTTGTGTCTCAAATAACATTCAATGGAATGTACTGGACAGGGTCTGTAAGGAGAAGTATTAAAGAACACAAGATATAATCCTATGTCTGACTTCTGGGGTACATGGCAGATGAAGCGTGCCTAGCTGCTATATGTTTAAAAGCTCCCAGTGTATTCTAGGGTTCTGATGTACTAGGACATAACCATCAGTATTATTGGGCAAACACTTGGGTGCAGATAGTCTAGTCAGGGGTGCCACACCCTTGTGGTGTTTACAGTTATCAGTGTTAATGGATGCAGTCTGTTAGTTAGGTGTTAATCACATTTATTATTTCATAGTGAGTTCTCCAGCAACATATCAGTGATGGAGCACCGTCTGTTTGTGCTCCTGCTTTTCACAGGTGAGAAAAACATCTCACAAATATATGTGTGTGTGTGTGTGTGTGTGTATGTGTGCGCGTGTGTGTAATAGTAGCCTAGTGCATATAAAACCTATATTTAAAGACACTCTATGTGGTCATTAATTAAGAGAAAAAGTGATTAAATGAAAATATCCTTGTTTATGTAACTGCTGATGATTGGCATTTCAGGCAAAAATATCTACGCGCATTTTACATTTGTTATTTAAATAATATTCAAATTTGGGCATTTGTAAGATGGCGCCGTACTAGTGCCAGCTGATTACAGAAGCTCGTGTTTCAAGAAGTTTATTTGAGTTTATTCGGTAATTGATTTGAAAAGTTATTTGACTTGTTAGAGTTAGAGGCAAAAAACAGCATTCGTATCTGGAACACTAATTTACAGAACTGATGATAAAACCATCACTTTCTCCCTCAGTTCACTCTTTTTTATTGTTGTTATGAAACAAGACTCAAACAGGAAGTAAGTACAGGAGCAAAGTCTTGCAAAGGTGGGAAACAAGGTCTAAACATAAAACTAGAGCTGAAACAAGAAACACGAACTTAAACAGGGCGTGGAAGCACTACCACATTTTACTAACTTAAACATCTATCAGTTACCTAGGAATGAGGCATGAAACACAAAACTTAGAACAAGACTATGACACGAAACTCTCGTTTAACTATGGCCTGAAACTATCGTTTAACCATGACATGACACTCACGTTTAACAATGACAGGAAACTCTCGTTGAACTATGGCATGAAACAAGGAACAAGAAACTAGACAAGACATGGAAACTTTACCTCATGGCACCATTACACCTTTTAGTCTCTAATACCTCTAATACATGCGCAGTAAGGTGAGGGGTTTAAATAACCAGTCACAATTACCTTAATTGCTGACAGCTGGTAACACTTCAAAACACACCCTCGCACCTCCGCCAATAACTGAACAGGAAGAGAACAAAACCAAAACAAAGGCACATGTCCATAGGAAACAGACCTCATTACGTAATCTCGTGCATGCGCGCACTCTCCAGCTCTCCGTGCATGTTGACGCCACAGCACCATCTGCCGTCGAGATCGTGACAGCACCCCCCTCCAGTCCTGGTCCCCTGTGTAACCTGTCTTTTGGTACATCAGGAAACAGAGCAGCCTCCGCCAGGCAGCAGACCGGCGGAGCACCACCCCCAGCGAGGCTGGGGTATGGGGTGACGTCCTCAGCGGGGCTGGAGCTCAGAGAGGCGTCCTCTGCGGCGCTGGAGCTCGGAGAGGCGTCCTGTGCGGGGCTGGAGCTCGGAGAGGCGTCCTGTGCAGGGCTGGAGCTCGGAGAGCTGACCTGTACGGGGCTGGAGCTCGGAGAGGCGTCCTGTGTGGGGCTGGAGCTCGGAGAGGCGTCCTGTGCAGGGCTGGAGCTTGGAGAGACGTCCTCTGTGGGGCTGGAGCTCGGAGAGACGTCCTCTGTGGGGCTTGGGAGCTGCGGATTCTGGCATGTCCACCCACTTGTAGAAAAGGTGGGTCAGGCTGGGGCTTTACAATGACCCCCTAACCCAGTAGATCCAGACCACAAAGATGCCCTGGCCGGTAGAACTCCTCAACAAAAAGTTCCGCGAACTGCGTGACATCATGGAGGGCGGAGGACCCAGTACTCACCAGTTGCTCCGCCCAGTCCCGGGCCGGGCCGGGCCGGGCCACAAAACATGGACACTTAGAACCTGATCCACTGTCTCTTATTAGGCTTGGGATACGCCAGGCTGCAGAAATATACGTGGCAGTGGTAGTGGAACTCCAGCGGGTATCTCCCCAGTCCCGCTGTCTCCCGTGGGAGTTCGGCGGCGTACCTTTGAGGGAACTGCACGGATAGGAAACGTGGCCAGTAATCCGAACGTTTCCCAACAAGGCGCTCTCCTGCTACTTCCATGGTTTTGGGCGTGGTATTCTGTTACGCGGTATTCTGGTATGCTGAAGTTTCCCCAGGTCCTGTGGCTGCAAAACAAGCCCAGATCATCACCCCTCCACCACCATGTTTGACAGTTGGCATGAGGTGATTTGTGCGATACACTGCGTTTGGATTTTTCCAGACATGGCAGGCTAAAGGATACTGTTCCAGAATTTTTGTGGTTTGTTCAGATTCAATTATGCAAACCTCAGTCATACTTCATATTCTTTTTGGAGAGAAGGAGGTTTTTCCTAGCCCTCCTGCCATGAAAGCCATACTTGTTCAGTCTTTGTCTGATTGTACTGTAATGGACAGCTCATCAACATTTAATGTGCTTCCAGAGGCCTGTAGGTCACAAGATGTAGCTCCTGTGCTTTTCTTTATATCCCTGGATTAAATGATCTGACCTTGGACTGAATTTTTCGTACACCCAATAATGGTAAGATTAGCAACTGCCTTGAAGGCTCTTCATTTATAAACAATCCTACTCACTGTAAATTGGTGAATTTCAGATTGTTTGGAGATGGCCTTATAACCCTTTCCAGATTGATGAGCAGCAACAACTATATCTCTGAGGTCATAGCTGATGTCCTTTTTTCCTGGTGTGGCATTCCCAAGTGGAGGGAAACGTTCATCCTGACAACTACACCAGAAATGCGGTATTCCCAAGTGGAGGGAAATGTTTATCCAAAATTCAGTAAATCCAACTAAGCCACCCTGGGGGAGAACCAGGGAAATGCTCCCAAACAAAAGGCACACAGATAAGTATCACCAATCGGGGCAAGGAACATAAGAGTGAGACATGAGTACGAATATAAAAATTTGTATTTTATTATGACACTTAAGCATCATTTAAAACTTGACATCAAAATATAAAGTCGCTTTCACATGAAGCACAGTAAGTATTTTAAAAACTAAGAACTTCTTCAGGCCCAGGCTTGGCATGGACAAGGCAGGCCAGCTACAACTTGGGAAGTCATACAAACCCACTGCAAGTCACACCAAAAATCACACACTACCTACACCATAACGAAGTTGTTGTATTGGCACACTGAGCACGCTGTGAAGCACACCACCATATAAATGCAGCTAGCCTCCCCTGTCCCACCAAGACTCACTAGCTCCTGGAGAGAAAGAAAACACCAGTTAACCCAAAGTTACACAGACACTAAACAACAACACACGGAAAGACAAATATTACAAACACTGTGGTATGGTAGCTATAACACCCAGGCCCACTAACACCACCACAAGAAATGGAGGCACTTGACAACACCCAAGCAGAACCAGAATTATGGCAAACAGTACAAATGACAATTATGGCGACTATAGCATGGAGACAGTGAGGCTTAACATACATCCTCTTAGTAGTAAAGTGGTTAGATGGAGCAACAAACCTGAAACAGGTTTGAGGCTAGGAAACACTAATTTTACCACTCTCAGATTACTCACTCATACTATATGTGGTTACAAAACAAACCAGACATACATCCAAAACTAAAGTAAAACAAAATACATGAATCCATGAAGCAAAACAGTACATAAAGCAAAACAATAAATCAAATGGAGAACATGACTGTTAAACAAAAACCAGGTAAAGCAAAACAATTGCTGAAGCAAAACAACCCACTAAGCAAAACAGTTATTGGAGCAATAAAGCAAAACAGCAGCGGCATCACATGTATCGTCTTCAGCTAGGGGTTTGTCTTAGAGAAGACATAGCTCAACTCCCCACTCTCACCTTAACACAAAGATCAGAGGGTCAACCTAAATCTACCAAGTCCCAATATGAAAAAGGGAGAGGTGCACTTACCCTTAGATTGAACAAACACCAGATGCGAAGTTGTATAATTACTCACAGGTACTGCGGCTCGACACATACACACATCATTCAGCACCGGATAAATGTTGCGATCACTTTACGTGATCTCCGGCGCCAATTCGTCTCAATGCACACGCCACCAGCGCCGCTCTAAGACTATAAAAACAAACAAATTAGCCTTGAGGTATTCACCTCATTACGCTGTGACCGTGCCTGAACGTCCCTGAACGTCCCTGAACGTGCTTGAACGTGCCTGAACGTGCCCGAACGGAAGTGGGAACCCGGAAATACCAGGGGAGCGAGGGACTCAGAATCACCAAAACACCTATCTGCTTACCAAAATAAGGGTCCTTAAATATTCGGGTAGCTCTCATCCTATTGGCCTGCCGAAACCATATCCCAAGCAGAACCAATAGGATAGCCAAATCACTTACCCTGCCACATTGGCATGATGCAGATACACTTCTTGATGATTACCTAATCTTGTGTATTTCATTAGTAACACTTGCCTGCTAATTACTCTCTCAGTGATTGTAGTAATGAATATTGGTCTACTTTTCTGGGGAAAAAAAGACTACATATTGAAATCTGTTGAGTATTTTTGTTGAGGTTATTTATTTGTTTATAGACAGTGGTGAGGAACACACAAATGTTATGTAGGTCCTGATAAATATTCACAATTCATAATAAAAAAATGACACAAGCTAAAGTTTAAAAACCTCCTCCACAGGAGTTTTTCCCCTCGTCCTGTCTGTCACTCGTAAGTACTATCTGATCCAGGAGGGGAGAACATGGAATGATGCTCAAGCTTACTGCCGAGCCAAATACACTGACCTGGCTACCATCGACAGTGATAATAACATGGTCCAACTTCAGAAGGTAGCACAGACACAACTATTCACGTCTGATGCTTGGATTGGACTATACACTAACATCAACAGCTGGCACTGGTCCTTGGAAAACGAGCCACTGGGAAGTTTTACATCCTGGAATATGATCAACCCTAACAACTATCTGGGAAATGAGTTATGTGTCATCGTATATCTGTTTCAATGGGTTGATCGACCATGCCACTCATTGTATTATTTTGTGTGTTTTGATGGTGAGTAACAACATGTTGTTATTATATATAATCTTAATTCTGGAATACTACAGATAATAATCTTTATTTATATAGCACTTTTCTTTCTGATATTAGCACATTTAAGCACTTTTCTTGCCGTGTGAATCATTGATCCAACTTAAATATAAAAAAAGCACATGCAGCGTTTCCACACCATTCTGTTCACAGTTAAGGTTGCTGGAGCTGACGTAACTCTGCTCGCATCACTCTCTCTTTCTGGTGTTTGGTCAATACTGATAAAAACAAAAATATTTATAATGATGTGCTTTAAGGAACCAATGTAAGAGATATTTTATTATATATAAATTTATTATAAATGTCTTACTATGAATGAGCTAGCAGATTGCTACAGACAGACCTTATGTAATGAAGTCTTGTGAGCAAGCAGGACTTAGTAGATCAGCATGGCTGAGAGTGGGGAGTGGTATTAGGGGGAGTTCCTGGTAGCTCTCATTTTCATTCATTATTAAACATTAAAGAGCTAATGCTGCTCTCAAAAGAAAAAAACAAATAACCAAAAATGTAAAGGCAACTACTCATAACTCCTAAAATTTAATGATGGTGTTTAAAAAAAAATTATTAAATTCTAAGTCACATCATGCCAGTCAGAGCGAACAGCACTGCTTCTAGGTTTTGTCTGCTCATTGTAGATGGATCTACACCGTGTGCATGTAATTTTTCTCTTTCCATATCAGATGTTTGTAGAAATTGGTTTGATTTAATCCTGATTATTTGCTTTAAAGCAAGATTTTGTCGGCCACAGACTCAAAACTAGCACAGTATGGTTAAACCTGGCTACCCTACCAGCACTGTGTTTTTCCATGATGTACACTCTGAGAGGGTGGGGCCAATTAGCATATTAATTAGATATTAAAAGTACTACATTAACATTTTATATTTATATTTATGTTGAACATTTATAATATAACATTGTATATACACAGTGGGAGAAATAAGTAACGCGTTAACATTTTTTTCAGTAAATATATTTACAATGAGGTTATTGTCACGTTTCGTGACGCAATGGAGATAAGGCGGGATGCAAGCACAGGTTGAACAACAGTTTTATTTAAAGAGAGACAGGCAGACAAATCCAAAACGTGCTCCAAAAACGTAATCCAGTAACACGCAAGGTTCAGGCGATCGGCAAACAGGCATAAACGAGGCAAGGCAGGAATCAAAGTCGTGGTCTCGGGATACAGGGTCGATATACCAAACATGAAACATAAACAGCAGCGAGAGACTGGTAGCTGAGAAACCAGCGTGAACTTAACAAACGAAACTAAACATGACATGAACTATGAACTAAGACTAAGACTAAGACTAAGACTATGAACCGAAACATGAAACTATGGACTGTGACTGTGGTTGTGGTTATCTATTGTAAGGACTCTAAACTAATCGACTATCTAACTCAACATTCTGCGTGGTGTGCTGGGAGGCGCCGTATATATGCGGAGATAATCAGCGTTGTAATTCAGACACACATGAAACTACAACCAATGACAGAACGGGGAGGAGACATAACAGAAACAGAAACAAATACACGTGTCGAAATGTCACGATTGTCCACCAGGGAAAAGCAGGTGCTTGCGCACCTGCTCGTGCACGCGCGCTCACATGCTCCACAGCGCGCTGCCTAAACGGGAACTCGTGACAGTTATTCACATGAAATTTTCACCAGACATCAGTATTAACTCAAGAAACCTGGAAATATAAAGAATTCACAACCTAAAGGTCCATAAATAAAGTTATGTGTAATAAAGTGGAATACACACTATTTTATTTATGGACATTTTATATTTACGCCAAAACTATTATTTCACATGAGTTTCTATTTAAATGTATCAGAATGGCCTAAAATATATAATAAAAAAACCCAGAGAGAAAAGAGTATTCACCTTTTCAGATTTGGCAGCCCATATGTTTACGCTTATGAATACATACTTTTTTGTTTGTGATCTTTGTAAAGAGGTTAAAGGTTCAGTAATGTTCACAGGCAATTCCAGTGGTGTTAAAGAAACATCATGAACAGTTTATTGTTCTATATACTGTATATTATTTAAATAGTTTAAAATATTTACCTTGGGTATAATGCATTCAAAGCCTTGCTGTCACGTCTCGAGACGTAACGCAGATAGGAATGGATGCAAGTTCAGTAGACAGTTTTATTAAAGAGAGACACAGGCAGGTAAATCCAAATCGTAATCCATGTACGTAATCCAAAACATGCAAAAGGTCAGGCAATCGGCAAACAGGCATAAACTGGGCAAGGCAGGAATCAAGGTCCTGGTCACGGAAAACAGGGTCGATATACAAAACATGAAACATAAGCTATGACTACTACCTGGGAGCGGAGAAACCAGCTTGACTTAAACAGACGAATCTAAACATGAAACATGACATGGACTACGACTATAACTATGACTATAACTATGACTATGACTATAACTGTGGTTAACTATGTTAAGGGATCTAAACTAATCTACTTTACTATAACTATATCTATAATTTTCCACACCGTGTGCTGGGAGACGTGCGGTATATATACAAACATAATCAGCGTCTTAATTGCTGACGGCTGACAGCACTTCAGACACATGTGAAATAACAGCCAATGACAGAACAGGGAGGAGACATAACAGAAACATAACAAAAGCACGTGTTCAAATGTCACGGTTGTCAACAAAGGAAAAGCAGGTGATCGCACACCTTGCTCGTGCACGTGCGCCCACATGCTCCATAGCGTGCTGCTTAAAGGGGAAACCGTGACATAAGCCCCCCCCAAGGGTGCTGGGTGCTCCTCCCGGAGCGCCATGAAACATCCATCTCTTTTGGCGGTCCCGGCCCCTTGGGCAAAATGTCCCAAGCTGTACCAGGAGACCGCACGGCGTTCTTAGCGCAACAAAAAGCAGAGTGATGTCCTCGGCGGAACAGAAAAGCGGAGCTACGTTCTCAGCAGAACAGGAAAGCGGAGTGATGTCCTCGGCGGAACACGAAAGTGGATCGACGTTCTCAACAGAACAGGAAACCAGAGCGACTTCCTCGGCAGAACAGGAGAGCGGAACGACGTTCTCAGCAGAACAGGAAAGCGGAGCGATGTCCTAAGCGGAACAGGAAACAGAGCGACGTCCTCGGTGGAACAGGAAAGTAGAGCGACGTCCTTGGCGGAGCAGGAAACGGAGCGACGTCCTCAGCAGAACAGGAAAGCAGAGCGACGTCCTCGGTGGAGCAGGACGGCAGAGCGACGTCTTCGGCGCAGCAGGGAAACAGAGCGACATCTCGGCGCAGCAGGGAAACAGAGCAACGTACTCAGCAGTGCAGGAAGGCAGGGGGGACGTATTCGGCAGTGCAGGAAAGCAGAGGGATGTCCTCGGTGGAGCAGGAATGCAGAGTGACATTCTCAGTGGAGCCTGCCAGCTGAACTTGGTAGGCTGTGTCAGCGGATTCGAGCGTGAGCATAACTTAGTTGATCATGTCAGCAGACTTGGACATGAGCTTGATTTGAGCAAAGCTTGATTGTCCGTTTCAGCAAACTCGGGTGTGAGCAGAACTTGGTCAAACGTATTTACTGACTCTGGCGTGAACATAACTTGGTTGGTCTGGTCAGCAGACGTAGATGTAAGCAGAGCTTGGTTGTCCGTTTTAGCAAACTCGAGTGTGAGCAGCACTTGGTCAAACGTATTTACTGACTCTGGCGTGAGCATAACTTGGTTGATAAGGTCAGCAGACTTGGACGTGAGCAGAGCTTAGCTGTCTGTGTCAACAGACACCTGGGACAATAACTGGGCATTACAGTGGACCTCTGGAGCTGAGACCCCCTCGTGGGTCTCAGGTTGGAGCTCGGAGGTCGCCACATGGACCTCTAGCTGGAGCTTGGCGGGTGAGCCCACCTCATGGGTCTCAGGTTCGAGCTTGGGTTCCGAGGTTGACATGTTGACCTCTGGCTGGAGCTCCGAAGCTGAGACCTCCTCGTAGGTCTCAGGCTGGGGCTCTAAGGTTGCCAGGTTAAACTCAGGCTGGAGCTCTGGTGCTGAGACCTCCTTGTAGGTCTCAGGCTGGGACTCTGAGGTCGCCAGGTTAACCTTAGGCTGTAGCTCTGGCACTGAGACCTCCTCATAGGTCTCAGGCTGGGGCTCTGAGGTCGCCAGGTTAACCTCAGGCTGGAGCTCTGGCGCTGAGACCTCCTTGTAGGTCTCAGGCTGGGGCTCTAAAGCTGAGAGCTCCTCATAGGTCTCATGCTGGAGCTCTGAGGCCGCCAAGTTGTCCTCTGGCTGAAGCTCGGCAGGTGAGACCACCTCATGGGTCTCACTTTTGAGCTTGGGTTCTGAGGTCGCTACGTTGACTTCTGGTTGTAGTTCCATAGGGGCTTTCCTGTGTCTACGCTTGTGCTGATGCCAGCTGCTCTTGAAGCATTTCTTAGAGCAGAAAAATGCTTCCTGGAGACCCAGCTTCTTGCATGTGGGACATTGGAGCTGAGTTTCTTTCCAGCAGCCCTCAGTCATGCAACTCGGAGGAACCTGAAGCAGATCTGTGGAGGCTGCCCTGTCAATCCCCTCATAATAGAGGTTGAATGGCACGTCAACCTGGGGCTGTCCATTGACTCTCCACCCCAGTAAATCCAGACCGTGTAGCTGTCCTGGCTGTGTGAACTCATCCATAAAATGTTCCACAAACTGAATGACATCATGGAGGCCAGTCACGGGCCGGACCGCAAAACCTGGACACTAAGAACCTGATCCACTGCCACTTAGTAGGCTTGGGATTCGCCAGGCTGCAGAAATATTCCTGGCAGCTGAAGAGGAACTCCAGTGGGTAGCTCCCCAATCCCGCTGTCTCCGGCGGAAGTTTGACGGCGTACCTTTGAGGGAGCTACACGGACAAAAAATGCGGCCAGAAATCGGAGCGTTTCCCGATGAGGTACTGTCCTGCTACTTCCACGGTAGCGTGATGTCTCCCCGTCTTCCTGCTGCATCCATGTAGAGGCGGAATATTCTGTCACGTCTCGAGACGTAAGGAAGATAGGGACGGATGAAAGTTCAGTAGACAGTTTTATTAAAGAGAGACACAGGCAGGTAAATCCAAATCGTAATCCATGTACGTAATCCAAAACATGCAAAAGGTCAGGCAATCGGCAAACAGGCATAAACTGGGCAAGGCAGGAATCAAGGTCATGTTCACGGAAAACAGGGTTGATATACAAAACATGAAACATAAGCTATGACTACTACCTGGGAGCGGAGAAACCAGCTTGACTTAAACAGATGACTATGACAATGATTATGACTATGGTAAGGGATCTAAACTAATCTACTTTACATAACTATATCTATAATATTCCGCACCGTGTGCTGG
The DNA here is from genome assembly GCF_001660625.3 of Ictalurus punctatus. NCBI lineage: Eukaryota > Metazoa > Chordata > Actinopteri > Siluriformes > Ictaluridae > Ictalurus > Ictalurus punctatus. Next base: position 36,554,783 of record NC_030418.2, read on the forward strand.
GAGACGTGCGGTATATATACAAACATAATCAGCGTCTTGCTGATGGCTGACAGCACTTCAGACACACGTGAAATAACAGCCAATGACAGAACAGGGAGGAGACATAACAGAAACATAACAAAAGCACGTGTCCAAATGTCACGGTTGTCAACAAAGGAAAAGCATGCGCTTGCGCACCTTGCTGGTGCACACGCGCCCACATTCTCCACAGTGTGCTGCTTAAAGGGGAAACCGTGACACTTGCACCATTCCTGCCTTTTGCTTATTACGGAGGAACTCAACGTTAATATTTTTATACTGCTGATTTTCTTTCAATTCAAAGGGATAATACAGCTTGATAATACCCAACATGAATATTCACATAAATACATTTTAATTGTTTTCTTTATTCTTACAGACACGAAGACTGGCAGTGACAAGTACATTTTAATCTCTCAGGCTAAGACATGGTATGATGCTCAGAGATACTGTAGGGAGCAGTACACAGACCTGGCCAGTGCCAGAGATGCAACAGAAAACAACATTATAGGGAGAAAGAACTCTGGGCATTATATTTGGTTTGGCCTCAACAGAGACCCCTGTAAATGGTCAGATCAGACCACCAACGTGTCCATTATTAAGTGGCAGGGTGGAAACTCTGAGGATTACTCTATGAATAGAAGTTGTGGCTATTTATATGGACTTCTGGCTGGTCAAGCAGAGTGCTCAAGCATAAAGCCTTTCTTCTGTTACAGTGAGTTGAATTTAAATTCAGTCTCATATTCACGCTAATTTAAGTAGATTTTTTAATGTAGTGATAATTTTGTATATTTGTTTCTATGTGCATTTCTGCCTCCAGCATTCCCAACAGTACAGCAGACCATAAGCATGAAGGTCAAGTCCAGTCAGGATGTGAATGATCCTGCAATAATGGCGGCCATCTTGGAGAAGGTGGGTTTCATCTTCACTCAGTCGCTTCCTCATTACCGCAGCCAGACCCTGAGTCCTCATCATGAACCTTACAGTGTTGTAATCATATTATGTGTTTTATGTAGCATTTTCATAAATCTTACAAAAGCTTCATGTCATGACATAAAGTCCTGCTCTGTTCTACAGATCAAGGAGAAAATGGAGGATCATGGAATGAATGAGAACATATTTGTGAAATGGAGAGTGCATCAAGATGTAGTGGTGTTTCACAAGGAGAAGGAAAATACTACTACAGTTGTGAATAAAAATAGGGAGGCTTGTGAACTCTAAATCTTTAGCATTGTCTTGAATCACATATTGTTTGTAGTGCATTAATCACTTTTAGGTCGATGACCTAGAGGGTATGTAATATTTGAGGTGTCTTGAGTAGTAATTTAACAGTCCCAGAGTTGCGCATTTTCAGGCCTGGCTGGTGAGGGGTTTTGGAGGAGGGGATGATGCTGCAATGCTTCATTCTTTAAAGCTAAAAGTAAGCTATAATGCAAAAACTAGTAACAGTGATATTATCAGGAGACACCAGGGTCCTCTCTACCAGAATGAGGAGAACCTTATACACCTAAAACAGCCAACAATCAGTTTATCATCAGTCATTTAATTGAATTTATTTTTAACATCAGTAATTGAATTGAAACCCTGACATCTGGGCCTGGTATTGGGATTTTTAAAAATGATTTGGGGTTGGTGTATTTGGAAGGCTTGAGGAAAAACCTGAAAGGACAGGCAACTCTGCTGGACCTTATTTATTAGACTAAGTGCTTTTTGCATTTGTTGCTATTGAAAATAGGACTTAAGATTTAAGATTGTGAAACGTTGCCAAGCATTTAAATGGCAGCCATATAATCAAGAACAAAGTTATTTGTTGCTGTAGATGTCAGTAGATTATGAGTCATGACTTACAAATAAAGAAAATAGAACAAAGTTTGGATCTGTTTTTTTTTAATCTATTAATAATTTATTAACATCATGATTATTTAACTCGATTGGTAAAGAAGATGCTCATTGCTCCAATCCTGCAGGCACAGAGCCATATATACTTAAATGATAAAGAGCGCACAATTCGGCACAACACGCCATTAATGGCCTTTTCTGAATACAGTTGCTAGTCGTGATCAGTCATGATCTGAATACAGTTGTTGTCAGGCTTTCATTAAAGTTTGCAAAAACTTTCAGACATAGTCAGTAATAAACAGGGTCAAAGTTATATTTTTCCCACTGACGGAAACACTCATCATCTGTAAGAAATGTTGGGTCAGTGATCCACCTAGTAACACACCATTAAAGCTGGATGTTACACATTTATATTTATAAGTATATTAAACCAATGCTTCATGGTGAGGTTCAAACAAACCATTTTTGCGTAAAATGTCATCTTCTTCCTCCAGCCTTAGTGTCACGTACTGTCGTTGAATACAGAAGCAGATGCGGGCGGCAGATTCAGGCAGTATAATCCAGAGGAATAGACAAAGTTCGTAGTCGGTAACCAGGTAGGGGTCAGGTGATCAGGCAAACAAAACAAAACAGGGCAAGGCAGAAATTGAGAACGTAAACAATGGTTAAAGTCACTCTGCAATAAACACAATAGATGAGGCTGGGATAACAACAGAGAACAAGTCAGCTGAAAGTTTACTTCGCAAAGTCAATATGCATCCAAAGTCTCCTATATGCTGTGGTGAGATTGTGATAGTGATTGACTGCAGGTGTGTAACATTAGAACTCTGGGGAAGGTGAGTGTGTGTGGGAAGTGTAGCGTGTGTGGGAAGTGTAGTCCTTAGCGGCAATGTTAGAAGTAAGCTGTGTCTCCTAGGAAACCTAGTCGTGGCTGGGCTGACATATGATATAAACAGCTCCCCAAGGGCTCACTCCGGGTGCAGAGTCCTTTCTGGGTCTCCCCTGGGGTCGTGGACCTGGAAGTTCAGGGTGTGCTGCATGGAAGTCTTTACAGAGCTGAGGGTCCAGGATGTCTTGCGTTGGAACCCAGCATTGTTCTTCTGGTCCGTAGCCCTCCCACTCAATTAAATATTCCAGCTTACCCCTCCTGCACCTAGAGTTGAGGATATTGTTATCCAGTGGTACAGGAGGGGTTTCGGAGGGCACCTCTGTAGCTAGAGGTCCTGTGTTGACGGGCTTGAGTCGTGATACGTGGAAGGAGGGAGCTATGCGACTGTGTTGCGGTAATTCCAGACGGTAGGTGACCTCATTGATTTGTTTTAGGACCTTGAATGGCCCCGTGTACCTTGGGGTGAGTTTTTTGCAACCATGTGGTTGTCTCAAGTCCTTGGTGGACAAACAAACCCTATCGCCGGGCTGGTACTGTGGATGCTCGCTGTGGTGGCGATCAGCTTTACGCTTGTAGGTGTGTGCCAGCTGTCTCAGGCACTGCTTTTTACTTTGTATATGCTACCTCTGGGTCAAATTCGTAAACATGGAATTAGCTTCAACTGTTATGCTGATGATACACAGTTGTATGTTTCAGCAAAGCCAGAGGACAGACAGCAGCTTAGTAAAGTTGAGGAATGTGTAAAGGACATTAGACGCTGGATGCTTATTAACTTCCTTTTACTTAATTCTGATAAGACAGAAGAACTTGTACTAGGACCACGTGTAGCTAGAAGTAATCTTTCTGATCTCACAGTAACTCTGGATGGTCTTTCTGTTTCATCATGTGCAGCAGTAAAAGACCTTGGAGTGATTATTGACTCCAGTCTATCATTTGATGCTCATGTAGATAATATTACTAGGATAGTCTTCTTTCATCTCAGAAATATTTCTAAGATAAGAAATATAATGTCACTACATGATGCAGAAATATTAGTTCATGCTTTCGTCACCTCTAGACTAGATTACTGTAATGCCGTACTGTCTGGATGTTCCAGTAGGAGCATAAACAAACTCCAGTTAGTCCAGAATGCAGCTGCTAGAGTCCTAACTAGAACCAGAAGATACGACCACATCACCCCGATCTTATCCACACTGCATTGGCTCCCAGTGAAATCTCACATCGATTATAAAATACTTTTATTAACTTATAAAGCACTAAATGGTCTTGCATCACGGTATATAATCGACCTTTTGGTTTTCTATGATCTGCCATGCCTACATAGATCAAAAGATGCAGGCTATTTGACGGTGCCTGGAATAGTGAAGGCTACAGCAGGGGGAAGAGCTTTCGCTTATAGAGCCCCACAGTTATGGAATAGTCTTCCAATTAGTGTTCAGGATTCAGACACAGTCTCATTGTTTAAGTCTAGTCTTAAACCGTATTTGTTTACTCACGCCTACCCTGATTAGTCTCTCTATTATGCAAATTCCCAGTCCTAATAATCTTTTCTCTCCTCTCTCCTTCTGCCGAGCCACATACGGTTTTATGGAGATACTAGAGATCCTGATCCTTTCTGATCTCCGGACCTGCCTGATCCGTTTCGGATGTCCTGCCTCTGGATAGAGCTCTCATCTACTCCAATTCCAGACTGGTGGGACTACGGCTGCTTCTATGGCCATACAGAATTCATATAAGTCAATAATTAACTTTTTCCACATTATCTGTTGTTACCCAGATGAGGACGGGTCCCCTTCTGAGTCGGGTTCCTCTCAAGGTTTCTTCCTCTTAAAACATCTTAGGGAGTTTTTCCTTGCCACCGTCGCTCAGTTGGGATAAATTCGCACCTTTAATATCTGTATACCGTGTTGATATTTCTGTAAAGCTGCTTTGAGACAATGTCTATTGTAAAAAGCGGTATACAAATAAAACTGAATTGAATTGAATTGAATTGATGTGTGTTGGACCAAACCTGTTTGCTCTTCTGGAACCACTGATCCACTGCTGGTGATTCCATGGGGGTCGCATTCCAGGGGAACAGTGGGGGTTGGTAACCTAGTACACACTGAAACGGTGTGAGGCCTGTGGCCGAGTGACGTAGTGAATTTTGTGCATATTCGGCCTACAAGAGGAATCTGCTCCAATCTTCGGGGTTTTAGGCACAGAATGTCCTAATGAACCGGCCTAATTCCTGGTTGACTCGTTCCACTTGGCCGTTTGCTTGTGGATGATAACCAGATGTGAGATTGACTGTGATCCCCATTTTTTCCATAAAACTGGACCATACCCTGGATGTGAATTGAGGTCCCTGATCACTGACTATTTCCTCCGGGATGCCGAAGTACCTGAAAATATGCTGAACTGAGTAGGGCATGTAGTGGAATGGAATGTACCAGAATGGTTGTGTCACCTTGGGACTCGGGTAGATCTGTAACAAAGTCAATAGAGTTACGCGACCATGAACATTCTGTTACGGGTAGAGGTTTGAGCTTGCCAGCAGGGAGTGTACGTGGTACTTTATTCCATTAAGTATTCCAGTGCGTGATATCCTTATCAGTCCATGAAATACCTGGATTGTGTTGTTCTAACCAGGGGAGGCCTAGGACCGTTCCGTTGTCTCCTAAGTCACGGCGTTGCTTGAGAGGGCATTGTCTGATGAAGTGCCTCTCCTCACTGCAGTAGAAGCAACTAAACTCGCGACGCCGTCTCTCTCTCTCCTCAGTTTTAACCCACGTACGCCCCAGCTGCATCGGTTCAGCGGGGAGACTTTGCACTGCAACAACCGCCTCGCTGCATACTGGGCGGCGGCTCTGTAGCAGGTGGTCTAGGCGAAAAGCCAGGCTAATGAGCGAATTGAGTGTTAGTTGAGCATCACGACATGCCAGTTCTGTCACTATATCCGGGTTCAATCCCTGGTGAAACATAGTCTTGAAGGTGGGTTGGTTCCATCCGCTCCTGGCCGCGACAGTGCAAAACTCTAAACCATAATCCGCAACGCAGCGTGTCCCTTGCTTTAGGGTGAGTAGTTCCTCCCGGTTCTCTTTGTTGTCTGAAGAGTGATCAAAGACGATCCGAAATCGTTCCGTCAGTTGATCCATGGTAGTGATGGTACTGTCTCCCTGTTCCTATTCCGCCGTGGCCCAGAGCAAAGCTCTCCCGGTCAGTAGCTCCATGAAATAGATAATTTTCCGACTCTCTGGCATGCCTGGGTAGCTGGAGGAAAACAGGGAGCATTGGAGGAGGAAACCCCGGCAGCATGACGGATCTCCGTCATATTTCTCTGGCGCCGGTATGGGAGGAAAATGCACAGTTGTCTGTGTAGCGGCCGACGCGGCTTGAGCTAGCCAAGCAACTTGCTCAGTCAGGTTGGCTAGCTGTTGTCTCTGGTCGCTAATCAGCCGACCGTGGATCACTATAGAAAGGCATAGCTGCTTCCATAGGAAGGTGAAGTACACTGTTGTTGAATACTGAAGCAGATGCGGGCGGCAGACTCAGGCAGTATAATCCAGAGGAATAGACAAAGTACGTAGTTGAGAAACAGGCAAGGGTCAGGCGATCAGGCAAACAAAACAAAACAGGGCAAGGCAGAAATTGAGGTCGGGAATGTAAACAATGGCCAAAGTCACTTTGCAAAAAATGACAGATAACCACAGAGAACAAGTCAGCTGAAAGTTTACTTCGCAAAGTCAGTATGCATTAAATAAAATAAAACAACACAAAAGAAACAATTATTAAAACAACAATCAGAACATATAAAATTATTAACCAGCAATCAGCACATTACAAATGGTTTAAAACAGCAGCCAGGCTACTGCAGACACGCCGTTCATAAAAACACTTCTTTCTCAATTACAACATACACATATATTCTGCATGCAGTTTTCATTTTCTGAGATCTAAAAACCCTCTTTTCTTAATTTAGTTCATAATTTGGAGGAGCTCTTTTGAGGAAAAGAACACCGTCTCAAGGCCTGTTCACACCGGGACAATTTTCGGTCCACTTAACACCCCAGTGGCTGTCAGTGGGCGAGTTCACACACAGGCGTAAAACATGTGGCGTCAAAGTGTTCATTTTTTAAATGTCAAAGCCTTTTTTATTTTTTTATTTTTTTATTTTTATTTTTTTAACGCGAGAAGATGCAAGCAAGTAGCAAAATGAATTTTGAGCTGCTGATGTCTTTGGTGTCTGAATGCCGAGGGCTTTATGATAAACACCACAGCGACTACAAGAATGTTGATTAGACGGAGTTGTTGTGGCAAGGAATATCCCTTCCAACGGATCAGTGCCTTATCGATGGCGGAAGGGTTTGCGTGTGCTAATGACGCAGAGAGCTATGCTGTCGGGAGTATATACTCCCAGAAGGGCCACCCAAGGCAGACAGGTCAAAGCTGAAGCACCAGACTAAATCTGATCCATTTGCCAATACACATTGGACAAGCACGGCGAATTGACGTCCATTCCTGTTGTATGCTGACATAAACGAAATCATGACCCTTATTCCCCGGAGGCCAGCGAGCACCTACCTATGGCAGCGGGAAGAAAAGCTCAATGGCAGAGGGTGCTAAAAATCGCCGGGTACATTTAGGCTGCTTACGGACTCTGAACCTAGCAACGCTAAATATTAGAACTATGAGAACGAATCACAGACTCGAAGAACTAGTGCTTGAACTTTAAAACATCAATTGGGATATAATAGGTTTGGGTGAAATTCGGCGCAAGGATGAAGAAATTTTGAAGCTGAAAAGTGGTCATATCCTTTACTACAAAGGCAACACATCAGGTAGAACAAATGGGGTAGGATTCCTAGTAAACAAAATACTAAATAAAAATGTGGTGTCATTTGAAGGAATATCAGATCGAATATCAAAACTCACGGTTCAGCTAACCAAAAGATATACAATGCAAATCCTGCAGGTGTATACACCAACTATTAGTCATGATGATGAAACGGTTGAAAGATTCTATGAAAATATTTGTATGCACCACAATAATACCACAACCATTTCAAAATAATAATGGGAGATTTCAATGCGAGAATTGGCGATCATCGAGAGACGAAAATTACTGGTCAACATGGTTTTGGAACAAGAGATGAACGAGGAACCAGACTAGTCGAATGTTGTGCTTCTGAGCAGCTCTCCTTTATGAATTCATTCTTCAAAAAGAAACCGATAATGAAATGGACTTTGAAAAACCCAAATGGAGGAAAAAGCGAAATAGACTATATCTTATCAAACAAAAAAGATATCTTTAAAGATTGCAGCCCTATCAACCGATTCAATGTAGGGAGTGACCATTGTATAGTACGTGCTAAGCTAGGAATAAACTACCACAAAAAAACGAACAAAATTAACTCAAGTATCAACAAAAGTCAGTGCAGAACAATTATTCATAAAATAAAAAGACTTTCAACTAAAACTATCCAAGAGATTTGAAATTTTACAAAAATTAAATGATATGGACATTTCATCTCAGAATGAGGCCATCACTCAAAACCTGTTAGACGCTGCACATGAGACGGCTCCACCTACAAAATGCAATAAAACTCCAAGGATATCGACGAAAACCAAACAAATGATGAACAAGCAAAGAGAAATGAAACAATCCAGAATAACTGACAAAATCGAATATGTGGAACTGTGCAAAACAGTCAGGAAATGCATCAAATCAGACATTCGAAGGTTTAATACTCAATTAATCACCAAAACCCTAGAAGAAAATCTCAGCCTGTAAAAACTGAAAAGACGACTCATATTTGCCAAAAAACTCATAACATCACTGAAACTGGAAGATGGCTCCCACACAACAACCAAACAACAGTTGATGGATAGAATAAAATCATTCTATTCAGATCTGTATAATGATGATACCCCATTACCCGACCTACCCAATCCATTTGAAATGGTCCCGGACATACTAGCAGAAGAAGTTGATTGGGCTATTAAAACAACTAAGAATGGAACAGCAGCAGGACCTGATCAAATCTCAATTGAAATGTTGAAAGCAGGTGGAGAACCCATAGTTAAAATACTTGCTAAACTTTTTACTACCTGTCTCAACAAATATACAATACCTGACCAATGGAAAAACGCCGATGTCATACTACTGCACAAAAAAGGAGATACTAAAGACCTAAAAAATTACCGTCCAATAAGCCTTCTATCTATAATTTACAAATTTTTCACAAAAATCATCAACAAAAGACTTGAATCATCACTAGATTTTGCACAACCACAGGAACAAGCTGGGTTTAGGAAAATTTTTAGTACATTAGATCACATACAAGCCCTTCAACAGGTCACTGAGCGCCACAATGTCTAGCTTTTGTCGACTATGAAAAAGCTTTTGACACTGTCAAAACTTGCTCGATACTTCAGGCCCTACAAAACCAAGGGATCAATCCAGTTTATATAAAAATCCTGTACGAAATCTATAAAAATGCAAAAGCTACAATTCAGTTAAATGATAATAAAGTGGAAATCAAAATACAAAAAGGCGTCCACCAAGGAGATACCATATCGCCCAAAGGTTTTTCGGCCTGCCTAGAAGAAATCTTCAAAAAACTCGACTGGGAGGACAAATGAATCAAGATCAATGGTTCCCACCTCTCCAACCTACGTTTTGCCGATGACATAATTCTATTCTCAGAAACCCCAGAAGAACTACAACAACTACTACTAGACTTAAATGAAGCAAGCAAATCATCAGGGCTAAAAATTAACGTACAAAAAAATCAAGTTATGTTCAACAATAGGGTTCAACCGATACCAATTAAAATACAGGGAAAACTATTGGATCAAGTAAACAGTTACATATATCTAGGACAAAACATATCAGTGGAACTGAATGGCCTTGACGAAGTCAACAGGAGGGCAAGATCAGGATGGCAAACTTTTGGCCGCCTCAATTTCATCTTCAAACACAACTTTCCTCTATGTCTCAAAAGAAAAGTGTTTGATCATTGTGTTCTCCCTGCTCTTACCTATGGATGTACAAATACTATACAAATACTATACCTATACAAATACTAAAATAATTCAAAAATTAAGGGTCACTCAACGAAGCATGGAACGCCGCATGCTAAACATATCGCTATTAGACCACAAGACTAGTGTGTGGGTGTGAAGTCAAACCAAAGTAATGGACATAATCAAAAGGGTGAAAACATTAAAGTGGAAGTGGGCAGGACATGTAGCAAGAATGAAAGACCAAAAATGGACGTCTGCAGTCCTAAATTGGACTCCACTGGAAGCCAAACACCCAAGAAGAAGACCTAAGGCCAAGTGGGCTGATGACATCAGAAAGTTCGCTGGAATCAATTGGCAACAAAGGGCACAGGATCGTAGTTGGTGGCGGCATTCAACAGAGGCCTACACCCAGTGGGCCGAGAACGGCTGAAGAGAAGATATATATATATATATATATATATATATATATATATATATATATATAATTGCATGTAACTTTAATGAATGAGTAGCAGATGAGAACTTCATGACTCATTTATAATGTTGTGGCTATTTTTTTGACGACACTGAAATGCAAGCATATATTCTAAGTGCTCCTGCACTACACATTTTTGTCTCTTCCCTGTTAATATGTAAATATTAATCCACTGATTGATAATCCATTGTATTTATTTTGAATATATATTCGCATATACGTATTCTTCACATCTTATTCAAATAGCTAAGTGCCCCATTACTGCGTCGTTGTATTATCATATTAACCTCAAAAAAGACTTTTCATATTCAACACATTAACATTTTTGGGCACAAATGTTGCATTAGTTATGAATAGTAATAGCGCTGGACTGTCTGGGTCTACAAAATAATTCAGACTCACAAGCAGCATGTCGAGTATCACCAGCTGGTACAGGAGCTGCGGTTGGATGAGGTTCAGGTTCCGGCGGTATTTCAGGCTGCATAGGACTCGGTTTGACGAGCTGTTACTGAAGGTGGGAGCCCGAATTTCAAGGGAGGACACAAAATGGCACAGAGCCATTTCTCCTGGACAAAGACTCACCACTTGTTTGCGATGAGTAGCTTATTATTTACTAATTAAATTTTTTAAATTATTAACTATAAAAAAAAATAGTTACTGTGGTGCTTATTGGCACTCTTATTTTAATCAATAGGTACTCATTAAAAGGGATACTTTGGGGATAATACCGCAAAAACACCCCAAAAAACATAAAACAAATAGTTAATATAAAAACAGTTTATCCCTGCATTTACCACACATGCTGAGGCTACGACCCATTTCAGAGGACATTATAATTTGTATTGACAGAGAGCTGTTGGAACTTTCCTTATTAAATTGTAAAATTAAATGTAAGTTCATTTCTATTGGTAAATATGCAAGGGAGGTTAGGTTATCATAACGTTATCATTTACAGTTGCTCTACTTTCACTTATACTTTCAACTACATATTTTCACAGGTACCATGCAACAGGGGACTCATATCGCAGCATTGTCTTCAGCTACCAGGGTGGGATATTTCACTGTGGCTGTTATTGTGGAAGCAGTGGTAAGGGCACATGGGACTCCCTCGTGGAGGACTACATGCCTGTTCCCACAACAAAAGACTGGCAGGACATTGCAGCAGAGTTCCATCATCGCTGGATCTTTCCAAACTGTGTAGGGTCTATTGATAGGAAGCATGCAGTGATCCAGAATCCCGACAACTCTGGGTCACTGTACTACAAAGGAACATTTTCTATTGTCCTCTTTGCAGTTGTAGATGCAAAATATTGCTATCACATCATAGACGCTGGCAGTTATGAGAGGACGAGTGATGTCAGGACTCTAGCTAACAGTCCCTTTGTCAACAGCCTTCGCAGAGGAACCCTTGGCCTACCTGATGACACACTGCTGCCGGGAGCAGAGCACCTGGGACCCCAGCCTCACGTCTTTGTGGCAGACGAAGCCTTCCCCCTCCACAGAGACCTGATGAGGCCCTTTCCAGGTACTATCCTTCCCAACAAACATTTTAAACATTTTTAATTACAGGCTGTCACAGGATAGACTGACTGTAGAGAATACGTGCGGTATACTCGCAGCACAGTGGCAGCTGTACCGGTGTGTCATTGCTGTCAGCCCTGCCAATGTGGAAGCCTGTGTGAAGGCCACCTGTGTTCTACACAACTTCTTGTGGAGAAGGATGTCTGCGAGGAACCTGCTAATGGTAATGAAGAACACTGTGCACTGCAGAACATCAGCAGAGTAGGGACCAGCAATGCTGCACAGGAAGCAATGCGTGTAAGGGAGACCTTTGAAGATTACTTCTGTGCCGAGGGTGCAGTTCTCTGGCAGCCACATGAGTGACGGGAACAAAAGGTTCTTTTAAGAACCAAACCAAAGGCTTTTTACATTTACATTTATTCACTTAGCAGATGCTTTTATCCAAAGTGACTTACAAATGAGAAAGATACAAGCAAAGCGATATATCAAGCAGAGAACAATACAAGAAGTGTTACCATACAAGATCTATTAACTGAATTCCAGAAGAAGCAAAGTGCAGAGTAGAGGTGTAAGTGCATTTTTTAAAATGATTATTTTTTATTTTTTATTATGAGTTGGTTAGGTGTTCATGGAAGAGGTGGGTCTTTAGCTGTTTTTTGAAGATGGTGAGAGATTCTGCGGTCCAGGTTGAGGTTGGAAGTTCATTCCACCACTGAGGAACAGTTAGTGTGAAGGTTCTTGAAAGGGACCTTGCGCCACGCTGAGTGGGAACTAATAAACGTTGGCCGCTAATCGATCGCAGATTGCGAGAGGGAACGTAAGCCATCAGGAGAGAGTTGAGGTAGGAGGGTGCTGTTCCTGACAAGGTCTTGTAGGTGAGCATCAAGGCCTTGAATTTGATGCAGGCAGCTACAGGAAGCCAGTGGAGGGAGATGAAGAGGGGTGTGACATGGGTTCTCTTGGGCTGGTTGAAGATGAGGCGTGCTGCAGCATTCTGAATCATCTGAAGGGGTTTGATGGAGCTGCTGGGAGGCCCGAAAGTAGTGAGTTGCAATAGTCCAGTTTTGAGATAACAAGAGCCTGGACTAGTATCTGTAGCCTGTTCGGTGAGGTAGGGTCTGATTTTCTTTATGTTGTACAGGATGAACCTACAGGACCATGCAGTTGTTGAGATGTGGTCTGTAAAGCTCAAGTTGTCATCAAGAATCACCCCAAGGTTCCTGGCTGTCCTGGTTGGCTTGAGTGTGGTTGAGCTGAGCTGTACAGTGAGGTTGTAGTTGATTGAGGGACAGGCTGGGATCACGAGAAGCTCAGATTTTGCCAGGTTGAGCTTAAGATGGTGTTCCCTCATCCAGACCGAGATGTCCGACAGGCAAGCAGAGATGCGTGCGGAGACGGATGGATCGTCAGGCTGGAAGGACAAATAGAGCTGGATGTCATCAGCATAGCAATGATATGAGAAGCCATGGGACTCAATCACCTGCCCCAGAGATGTAGTGTAGAGTAGAAAAGAGGAGTGGACCCAGAACTGACCCCCTGTGGAACGCCAGTTGTGAGTTGCTGAGTTTCAGAAATACCTGCCCTCCATGATACCTTGAAGGATCTTTCAGGGAGATAGGATTCCACCCAGCGCAGAACTGTTCCAGTGATGCCCAGGCTGGAGAGAGTTGACAGGAGGATCTGATTGTTCACAGTGTCCAAAGCAGCAGAGAGGTCAAGTAGGATGAGGACAGATGATCTAGAGGTTGCTCTTGCTAGTCGTAAGGCTTCAGTGATGGAAAGCAGAGCAATCTCCGTGGAGTGATTGCTCTTGAAGCCAGACTGCTTGGTGTCCAGGAGGTTGTCCTGTGTGAGAAAATTGGAGAGTTGATTAAAAACGGCTCTTTCAAGACTTTTGGGAAGAAAAGGGAGGAGGGAAACAGGTCTGTAGTTGTCAACCGCAGCAGGGTTAAGTGATGGTTTTTTAAGCAGTGGGGTAACCCGGGCCTGCTTAAATGAGGTAGGGTATGTGCCTGTAGAAAGGGATGTGTTAAAGATGTGTGTGAGTGCAGGTAATAGTGTGGGAGAGATGGACTGAAGAAGGTGAGAAGGGATAGGGTCAAGAGGACAGGTTGTGGGACAGCTAGAGAGGAGGAGTTTAGAGACATCAGTCTCTGACAGGGGAGAGAAGGAAGTCATTTGGGAGTTACATGGAGGAGGAGCCGGTCTATGCATGTCTGGGGTTGAGAGTTTGGGTATTGGTAGAACCCTGACCTCAGGAACAAAGGAATAAAATCTGCCTTGTTGACTGCAGATTGGCAGTTCCAAAGTCCGATTGAGAATGAGAGGGAACCTGCAGAGGCCACATTCAGAAAGCGTAGGCTGTCCAAGTTGCGTACATTTCTGGGAATATGCCGCAGTCTGCACCTGTGGCAAATAACAGGTAAACGGCAAGAGGAATAAAGGGAGAAAAAAGTATACTTAGCAGCACGTGTGGTGTCTTTGTTGGTGTCCTTGCTTGGTGGACTCGCGTAGGTAGACTTGCAGGTCTTTTCACGAGCTCGGTCTTCACACAAGGGCTGACGCTTCCACTTAGAATATAACTTTCTATTAAAAAGTGTTCCATGGTTTTAGAATATGCTTCTAAATATTCATTATACATATAGATTATGCTTAACTCTTTGATTATTAGATTATGCTTCTAAGTAAAACAAACCGTTTACACACTTCAATCAGACCAAGGAAAGGGTAAATAAAATGGAAAAATCTGTGAAAACTCCCCTTTCTGAACTAATGTCTCTCACCCAAGCTAGTTTTCTGTTCTATTAACTTCTTCATCTAAATAATTTATATAAATGCTTGTGAATGGATGAACTGCTACAGAAGCTGTGCTGTCTGTCAAAAGCTAGTTACTGAACTATTCCCAGTTTTATTTTTATGTGTTTATCAGCTCTGCTATAGTATGTTTTTGAGTCCAATGAAATAGTTTGCTGGTTCTGCATCCGAGGTGGTGATGAACCACCAGCAGGTCCACTTATCTAGGAGACACAGGGTTGGATAAACTTGCACCATGGAACTGGGGACAGCTTAATTACCCCACAAACCCAGCTAAAAATTCTTCACAGAACCTTTATTTAAGGAAGGCAGCGACCCGTTACAGTCCACGGTGCAGGACATCCACTAACAAACAGGGTCCCTGCTTGTGTTTCAGATTAACTGCATTAGAAATAAGAAAACCTCAGGTGAATTCATTTGCCCATAAATCGTGGGAGTACTATAATAACAAAAACTAAAAAATTTACAACAGTCAAAATGAATGCACCCTGTAACTGATTAAAACGTATCATTTATTCTGAGATTTAACATCTCCATGCAGGTAAGGGAACATCTAAATACAGTTTTTACAATCAGACCAAATAAACCTCATTAAATTCTGAATATGTTTTTTGTCCATCTCTGACCAGCAATACAAAATGCTGAGCAGTGCTCCTCCTCATCTTCCTCTTCAAATCTACCGGCGCTTTCCCAGTCAAACAACATCAATGAAGTGTTGTGTTGTGAGGTCATTGTTGGGCGTTACCAAGTTGCGCAACTTAATTTTTTTAAAAATCAGATTTATTATTACAAACTCAATCTATTCAGAACACCAATAATCATGGTATTAATAATTGGGTGGGGGGTAATTGCTATTTCTGATTATTTGGTGGTGGTGTGTGTGTGTTGGGTGGGGGGTGCTCTGTTGGTTATTCCGTGTCTTACGATCATTTTTCTATTTTTAAGCGTTTATTTCTAAAAGGAAACAAAATAATCTGCCAATAGTATGCTATCATTTACGGCTTAAAACAAGCAAAAGCATCTAGAAACAATCTGATCATCAGTCCATTTGAATAGATGCATACTACTGTCCTGTGGCAGCTCTCTCTCTCTCTCTCTCTCTCAGCCACGGCATGTCAGTCACTGAACCCTTAAATGTAAAGAATTATGCAAAATGCAGAAGACACAAATGCGTACTCGAAGCGTGCTTACTGGGATGACACGCAGCCGGAGTCCCAAAACCAGGTAAAGCAGTAAACAAACAAGTAAACGAGCCACAGGACTCAGGGGCACTGTAAAAACAATCTGAATGTCAAGTTTTGTTTTTTTCCCCCATTCCCTTTTGCTTTCCTTGTTGGACGATGTTTTAACATTTAATAATCTTTTAAAATCCTTTGTATTTCAAATGCAAAATTTATTAATTGATGTAACCAGCATCTTTCAAATCACGTTGTATATCACTTGCTATAAAAGGCCACACTTTATGGGTGCTAGGCAACTGACGAAAAAGTTTTTAAAAGAAGCAAACCAAAGCCATAAGAGATGAAAGGCAAAGTATATTTTTATTTTAACAGCTGATTTTGATTTAATTTTTGTTTCTCTTTCGGCAAAAAAATGCGCAACTTTAGCTGTATTTTAGAGATTTGGTTGTTTACAGTTAGAATCTAAATGTAATTGACGAAAAAATACAGCAGTTTTAGTCACTAAAAGTGAAGTTTTTTTTTTTTTTTAAAAATTGGAAATATTCAACTCCAATCAGTTCCTAGGTTTTTATTTTATTCCTTCTTAAATGGAACAGCAGATTGTTTGGAAAATGCACATTTAATCACAAAATAATGTCACTGTCATGAAAAGTATGAATATTACCAAACACTATTTAAGTATGGTAAGTGTGGTTCTATGAGCACCAGATACGTACGAGTCTGCATTTAATGCCAAGACCTTACAACAGAATCAAGTGGTGACTGGAATTTGTAGTATTTTGCTAAAACATCGCAGAAATTAACACAAAATCAAGGATCTCCGCAATATTGCGTGGATCTGGCAGTTTTCCAAAATTTCCACAGGTTTGGGCCAAGAAACCCTCATCATGATGCACGTTCAGTCAAAAGTCCTTTTCGATTCATGTGTGTTGAACATAAGTACAGCTAAAACCTCTCATTTACCAACAAACATCACTGTGAATGACCGAGCAGAACTATTCTTTGCTATTGTGAGTTCGCCATTTCAAGTAGTTTTCTGCATAAAAGCACAAATTGTTGCATCGCAAATTATGGCTCTTACTGTTTTGAAGTAAATAATCTAAATAAAATCTAATCAGTTTCCGCACACAAATGCAAGATATAAGTGAAGAGTGTCTGTAGTGCGTCTGTAGTGTACACCATGATGTCTGATATAAGAGATATTGTAAAGATTGGTAAAGTGAAAGGGGGATTCAGGAGTGGATCATGCCTGTACCTGTCAATGTAAAAAATGCAGGTGTTTTATTATTTATTTTATAGATATTGCAAATCAGAATGCATATGCACCATGGTGCATTATTTCCCACACAAAGGCTGATAAAAAGAAGAAAAATGTCTCTTCCTTTTTATAGTGCCTGGATTTTTTGGGTTAGTTTCAGGATTTTGAGTCGTAGCTGGCTGAAAATGTAGCTGAGACCTGGCAACCCTGACTTTAAGTGCTGTTTATCTCTACTTTTACCACCTGTGCGTATATGAATTCAAATTAAGATAGATTAAACTGGATAGTTTTAATAGATACAATTAATTACTTATTATTAACTACTTAAAAACACAATGTGACTGATTAAATTGGTAGAAAAAATGATTTGATTCTGCGTTTCTCGAGTCGTTAAACACTAAATTACATCATACTGAAGTAAAAGTGTTTTTTAAAAAATAAATAATTAAACGTAAGAAAAAAATTTAATTAGAAGGTTAAAGTTCATGGATGATATTATAGTGTTTTTTTTGCCATTGATATTAAGTGTAAAGGCTGAAAGTTTATAATATGTAAAGGGAAACATTTTTAAAGATTAAAAAGATCAATTGTTGCTATGCTATTCCAGGTGGTTGACATGCTAACACAATTGAATGCTAGGGTGTTACTATGCTTTTCCAGTTGGTTGCTAGGGTGTTACTTGGTGGCTGCTTTGCTACCTCAGTTGGTTGTTGCGGTGTTTGGTTGCCGATGGGGAAAAAACAATAGAAACGGCACATAATCTCTAATGGCTTCCACTACAAATACCATTACAAACCATCAGCTGTTAAACACTGAAACCATTACTGATCCTTAATGGTATCCACTAGACATAACATGCCACCAATAGAAGGCAACAAATTACCAGTAGAGACCCACAGGGACCATTAGAGTTTCCATTAAAACCAACAGAAATTCTATTAGGGTTTCTATTGCTTTGGGGTTCTTTTTTCAGCAGGGTTGCTACGTGGTTGCTATTATATTCAAGTGGGTTGCTAGGGTATTAAGTGTTGCTATGTTGTTTCTAGTTTCTACATGATCCCAAGTGTTGCTAAGTTGTTGCTAAGGAATTATCTTCAGTACATCTATATAGAGAAAGGCAGAAATTGTGTGAAAGCTTTTTGTGAAATTTGTGACCTGTGAAAACAGTAGAAGTTTTTGAAAAAAAAAAAAAAAAAATTTATAATAATAATAATAATAATAATAATAATAACAATGAGAAGAAGAAAAACACTATGCTGCCTTTGTCAAGCCAAAATAGTTATACTCTCATAAAATGATACTGGATACTGATAAAGGACTCAGCATTAATTAGGTTTTCATTCCCAGCCTGTGGTGTGTGAGCGGCCTGCCAGGTGGCACTGTGGCCTAACGGATGGAGCTCGATGGCGGCTGAAGTTGGAGGCGTTTCCGCGGAAGCAGGAGGAACCGAGCGGCCCGGAGCTGAAGCTAAAATGATGCACTTGCTCTTACGCTCGGTTGCTGGCTGCTGGCCTTCATTCCTCCCTCATCACTCTCCACTCACACGGGCGAGTTTCTCCAAGGCCGTCTTTTACAGAAAAATGTCTCATTACCTGACGGAAGAGAGAGGCCGCCCGAACTCACCTGACTTCCGGATTTATTTTAGTAAGTTACCTCACATTAGCCGTTAGCCGCGTCCACAAAGCAAAAGCTAGCTGTGTTAGCTCATCTATTCAGGAGGTTTACACTCGGGCTGTGTAATTTGGGCTACACAAGATAAACTTGAAATAAACATTTTCACTTGTCTAAATGATAATCCTCTCATTTAAAGTGTGCGCATTATTTTTAAAAAATAAATTTTTAGTTGATGTAAACAACGCCTTCGTGACCGGAGCGTGCTTACTTCCTCATGGTCCTCTTTCGCGCATGCGCACTACGTATCCAGTGGCTATGGAGCAAGTGAATGTGATGATTAAAATACACAAAGAAATCGCATGACGTAGAACCACTGCTTAAATAAAGTAAATTGAACTAATATTTCACTAAAGAAACAAACAAAAAAATCGATGGAAGTAAGATAACTTGACTCGATAATGAAATTAAATCTGCTTAACACAAAGTAAATTAAATCAAGTAAAGCTGCTTTTCTGTCACATTATTTAACTCCTAAGCTCATGAACAAGTTGTCCATTAGGATAAAATGAATGTGTTAAATGTTCCTAAAAGTGAAGGAGTTGTGTTGTGAAGGAGTGAGGGTTAGATCAGGCCCCATCGACACACATGCAGATAGTTCTGAAAAAATTATTTGAAAACACTCACATTAACACACCTGGCCAGTGATAGTACATCTAAACTGGTACATAAAACATTTACAGGTGTTAAGAGCTGAGTATTGAGCCGAAGAGAAATGTGAAAAAACACCAACACGGCCAAAGGTTCCACACGAGGACGTGGAATGACAATGAGGTGGAACTACTGCTTAAGGTTCCACTTGAATAAAAAGTGTTCTTCCAGGTATTAAACCAAAATTTCTGCTCTGTGTGTTTTGTAGGAGCGGAGAGCCCCGATCATATTCTGTCTCCTCAGGAACTAATAATAAAACAAGTGAAATTCATCTACAAATTAATCAGTCTCTGCAGGATTTTGCGATCACAGAAATCAACGCAAAAACCAAGTTAAATATTCGCGGGAGCTTGCAATTTCTCAGCAAAAATTTCCACAGATTTGGGCCAAGACGAGTCACGTCACGTCATCACTACGCGCATTCAGCTAAAGCTGTCTTTGATTCACGTGCGTCGAACATGAATACAGCTCAAAGGTCTCATTTACCAACAAACATCACTGTGGAAAACGATTTTATGCGATTGCGATTTTGCCAATTTGAGTAGTTTTCCACAAAAAACACAAAAATGCTTTTACACACTCTTCCTAACACTAAAATGCACAAATCATGGACTTACTGCTAGCTAGAGTACACTCATGTACTTTGTTATTTTTTTATATTTCATTCTTGTTACTCGGCAGAAACCTCACATGGGAAATACATTTCTCCGTTCCACGACATCCCGCTCTACGCACTTGAGCAACAGGTTGGTTCTGATCGACAGTGATGTATAATGCACTGTTATACCTGGTCACGAAAATATCAAGTGACTCAATTACATGTCTTTTATACCACAGCGCTGTTGAATTCTGGATTCCGATGGTGTGATAAAAGGTGTTGATTAATGTTCTGTAACAGCAGTCCTGACAGTAGTGCAGCTGCAAGTCAATGGTTTATATTAACGCGCTCATTCTAATACATTATCGTTTTAAAAGACTGTTTAACAAAGAAAAATAGATAACTTGATAACTCGGTTAAGTTTTAAATGTTTAACACATTTAGCATGTATGGAAGGAGTCTCCAGTGTCAGCGCTAACAGTCAGAGGTAAAGCTGTAACTTTTCTGACATCTTCAGGACCGAGGAGTTTTGATCCGCACTTTGCGTTTTCTTGGTATAATGACAAGCTGCGTTATTCGTCTTTTTAACTTCAAGAAAGAGAAAAAAGAGAGGCTGGTGAGGGACTGACTGTTTATAGCTGCGAAAACATACAGTCCCCTCTGAAAGTACCGGAACTGCAAGGCTAGTTCTTTTACTTTTGCTATACACTGAAAATGTTTTCAATTTCGAGGGGGTTTGAGATCAAAAGTTGAATATGAGATGAAGATTGATCAAAATGTTCAGCTTTCATTGCCTGATATTTACATCTAGATGTGTTAAACAACATAGAACATGGCACCTTTGGTGGCAGATCACCTACTTTTTAGGTGAGCAAAAGTATTGGACCAGATAGTATTAAAATAAACAACATAATATTTGGTTGTATATCCCTTGTTTGCAATAACTGCATCAAGCCTGAGACACTTTTACTGCAGCTTCTTTCAGTAGTTGTTTGTTTCGGGGGGGTTTCTACCCTGCAGTCTCCTCTTCAGGAGGTGAGATGCTGATCAGTTGGGTGAAGGTCTGGTGATGGACTTGTCCAGACTAAAACCTTCCACGTTTCCCCCTGATGAAGTCCTGTGTTGAGGTGGAAGTGTGTTGTGGATCGTTGTCTTGCTGCATGATGAAGTTCCTCCTGATTAATTTGGATGCACTTCTCTGTAAATCTGCAGATAAAATGTTCCTGTAGACTTCTGAATTCGTTCTGCTGCTACCATCATAAGTTCATCATCAATAAAGATTAGTGAGAATGTTCCAGAAGCAGCCATGCAAGCCCAAGCCATGACACTACCTCCACCATGTTTCATAGATGAGCTTGTATGTTCTGGATCATGAGCAGATCCTTTCTTTCCACACTTTGGACTTTCCATCACTTTGGTAGAGGTTCATCTTGGTTCCAGAACTTTTGTGGATCATCTCTGTATTCTTCCAAAGGTGGATTGTGAGACCTTCACCCTGCCTTGTGGAGGATGTTGTTGACGTCACTGTCTGTTGTTTTTGCGGTTTTCTTCACAGCTCTCACAATGTTTCTATCATCAGCTGTTGTTGTTTTCCTTGGTCGACCCATTCGGTGTCTGTTCCTCAGTACACCAGCGGTTTCTTTTTTTTTTTCAGGACATTCCAGATTGTTGTATTGGCTTTACCCAGTGTTTGTGCAGTGCCTCATAGATTTTTTGCTCTTTTCTCAACTTCAAAATGGCATGCTTTTCTCCCACAGATAGCTCTCTCATGTTGGTTTATCCTTTTTAACAACAAACACAGTCTGCACAGGTGAAACCCAGCACTCAAACAAAGAGTAGATGTTCAGAGCTATTTATTATTTAACCAATTAATCTAACATGACACACCTGGATAACAAGAAACACTTGTCAGTCACATGTTCCTGTATTTCTGATTACTTGAAAAATGGGTGGGTTCAAACAAAAGGTGCCAAGTTTGACACTGTTTAACACATCTAGATGTAAATATCAGGAACTGAAAGCCTAAATTCTGATCTATTGTCAAATATTCATCTTTTGATCTCAAACCCAAATGTGTAAAGCAAAAACAAAAGATTTGGCCTTGCTGTTCCAGTAATTTCAGAGGGGCAAATTATATAAATTATATGTGATTCCTGATGTCATGGAATACAGAATATTGTATATTTTTATGCCTGTAATTCTTAAAATTCAAAGGATTTGTTTTCATTTTCCAGGAGAATGAAATACTAAAGAAGAAACAGAAACGCTCTGACAGTGAGGTGATTATTGTCTTTTAGACCGTCTCTGAAACTCTGCTTAGAATTAAAACAGTGCACAGTCTTGGTGGCTATAAGCTTCCATTATCTGTTAGCTACACTAACCTTTTAGTTCCAGTATAAAATGAAAGAAGCAAACATCACACACTGTTACTAGTTTAGCATGTTTACAATGACATCATATTTTTGTGTAATATTATAGGCTGCTAATTACAGAAATTCTGCTGATGTTAAAAATGTTGTATTCTTTTGGTAACTGCTTCAGATTCTCTTCAACATGGTCGTGGAGGTTCCTCGCTGGTCAAATGCCAAGATGGAGGTGTGTGTGGTTCGACTTCGAATCAGACAAATGCAGAAATCACTGATTGAGTTGTAAATGTAAATATTTTGGTAGCTATGTAAATGATGTTCCAGCTTAACTGTAACATAAGGATAATTCACGTCTAAAATCGCACACATGCACTGCTGTAATGATTCTGTAGTGTAGGTATTTCATGAGGTTGCGGTTTAAACGCTCGGTGGTTGCAGATAGCCACGAAGGAAGCGCTAAACCCCATTAAACAGGACGTGAAGAAAGGCAAACTGAGATATGTGGCCAACGTTTTCCCACATAAAGGCTACATCTGGAACTACGGCGCTCTGCCGCAGGTGTGTCACATCACTGCAGAGGAGCGATACAGTCATACAGATTTATTTTGAAAAAGCTCATACAGGTATTCATTTTATTTTTGGGTTGGAGCAGACCTGGGAGGATCCCAATCACACAGATAAAGACACCAACTGCTGTGGAGACAACGACCCCATAGATGTGTGTGACATCGGCACCAGGGTGAGAAATGTGTGTGTGTATATATATATATATATATGTATATATATATATATATATATATATATATATATATATATATATATATATATATATATATATATATATATATAATAACAACAATAACAGCCAAATTTGCATTATTAAAATTTGTTAAATGTGCTAGATGGAGTCACAGAACAAAGCTAGCTAGAAATCTGAAAACATCTCACGACTTGGTTATAACTAGCTAATGTAGAAAATGACATAACACAAAGCTACCTGGCTTAAGTATTTATTATTAATGTTAACATTAGCATATAGTATTGCTATTGCTATTGATTTTTCCCTGCTTCTGATTTTACTTGTTTTAAAAAAATTGATACAGTTTAAGTCCAGTACTGAAAGAGCCTCTTGTCACCATTTTCGGACAACGTTTTTTGTAGGAATCCCTAATAAATATATTTAACTGATGTTAGCTATGTGCTTGTCTAATGTTAGCTAAGTTGAACATTCACCTTTACATTTTGTTTCATAATAAAAAACATTACACTGACAGAAAGCAAAGAATTGAGCCGAAGTTGAGAGCATGTGAGACTGGGTTGAAGGGGGCTTCCAGGTTTCAGGTGTCGCCTCACACATGATTCCAGATTCACATATTTACACCTAGCTGGCTAGTTAATATTTGTGTGTTATTGTTGACTTCATACTTAATTAGGAGCCAAGCACCGAAGGTGTGTAGGCACCTATTGTATCCGTTAATTTTCTTCTACTATTATTATTCTTCCCCAATGGGAGGCTATGGCAGCCCAATGAACCGTAAGTAGGAAAATGATGAAATTTGGCGCACTCATACATATGACCATGAATAGTATCTGTACCAATTATGGGCCGTCTATGACCAACTCTATAGCGCCACCACTAGTTCAAATATTCACTTTTCAAATGGTTATAATTGTTGAACACTGTCCTAGAGAAAATAAATTGAATTAATCAGATTACTCTCCTCGATCTAATCTTGAAAATGTGCATAGTTTGTTATCCAGATGTCTACTCTAGCAAACTCTTCCAGTTTTGAAAGGTGTGTATTTTTTGATTGTGTGTGGTGGTTGCAGGTGTGCTCCTCTGGTCAGGTGATCCAGGTGAAGGTGCTCGGGATTCTGGCCCTGATTGATGAAGGAGAGACAGACTGGAAAGTTATCGCCATCAACGCTGAAGATCCCGACGCTAATAAACTTCACAGTCAGTTAAAACACAGCCGGTGTAATAATCACACAGTGTGAGACAGGGTGTGATTATTTCATTCGCTGCTTTATTTCAGGTATTGAGGACGTCCGTGTGAACAGACCCGGTCATCTGGAGGCGACGATAGATTGGTTCAGGAGATATAAAATACCTGACGGGAAACCCGAGAACCAGTTTGCCTTTAATGCACAATTCAAGGACAAGGTACGTTAACATTACTGATATAACATGTTCCTTTTATACCACAGCAATGTACCAACTATTACAATTATATTTATTAAAGAATGACACGTAATGGTTTTTATCCATTTGCCGTTACATTTAATGTCACTTACGTTGTAGCAGCTATACACACTCGTTCCCTCACCATCCCACTCTTCATTCTCTCTCTTTCCTCTCTCTCTTTATTCTCTCTCTTTCCTCTCTCTCTCTATTCTCTCTCTCTTTCCTCTCTCTTTCCTCTCTCTCTATTCTCTCTCTTTCCTCTCTCTCTTTATTCTCTCTCTTTCCTCTCTCTCTCTTTCCTCTCTCTCTTTATTCTCTCTCTTTCCTCTCTCTCTCTATTCTCTCTCTCTATTCTCTCTCTTTCCTCTCTCTCTTTATTCTCTCTCTTTCCTCTCTCTCTCTTTCCTCTCTCTCTTTATTCTCTCTCTTTCCTCTCTCTCTCTATTCTCTCTCTCTTTTCTCTCTCTTTCCTCTCTCTATTCTCTCTCTCTCTATTCTCTCTCTTCAAGCTAATAAGACAAAAAAATGAAGCTTGTCTTTTGTTAGTGAGAAACCACACGGAAGAGTAAACTCCGCTGTCCTCTTAAAGTTTAAAAAAGATGTAAATTTACTCTCTATCTATCATACAGTAAACAACATTGTTTGTACTGTTTATATTATATTGTTTGTATTGTTTATATTATATTGTTTATACTGTATGATAGATAGTAAATTTACATATTTTTTTAAACTTTTAAGAGTTTTATTATGGAATCTTGGTTGATAAATATTTCCATTTTAAAAATAAATAGTTTTTTCACACTTCATTGCTCTACAACTGTTCATTTCTGGGTTATTAATTTAGGAGCATATTAAAACACATATATAATATTAAAACACTATATATATAATATTATTTTTAAACTAAACTAGAGAATTATTTTTTAAATGTGTTTTATGGTACACATTTAGCAAGAAGATGTAAAATAATCATTTAAAACCTTATCAGTGTGTAAGTAAATAAAGTATTGGAACATGTGCATTATGTGCAAATTAAACTTATCAGATAAAACTTATTTAAACGTGTTCAGGATTAAAAGTTTAAATAAATGTAATTCAGTACTATATTCAGTATGTAGTGTGTAGTAATTTAAACTTGGAACTTGAAATCTGCATATATGACATTAGTAAATGTTAATAAAGTAAATAAATGTAGATGGTTAATGATGAGCTGTGTGTGTTACAGGACTTTGCTGTGGAGGTGATTAAATCCACACACAGCTGTTGGAAAGCTCTGGTTCTTAAACAGACGACATGTGGAGAGATCGTGTGGTGAGCGTTGTCATGGCAACACTGAATTAATTACAAAATAAAAATGATCCTTTATTGTTGTGTAAATGTTTACTTTGTGTTGAATTGTTTACTCAGTCAGAACTGGTCGGTGTGTGAGAGCCCATTTCAATGCAGTGATGCCGATGCTGCTGCAGTGCTGAGAGCTGTGAGTAGTTCTACCTGTTCATATAGAGCTTATAGCAAGTGTGTGCTGCTGATTGGTTGGGCGCTGAACTCTCGTTATGACATCATTAGGAGTCAGTCTGAATGTAAATTCTCCAACATTCCATCAGGGTGAAACCGTTTAAAGCTACATGCACGAGCTACATGCTCTTCGGATGTTGACAACCGTGACATTGTTTACTGTGGACACGTGCGTTTGTTTTGTTTCTGTTCTGGAGTAGAGTACGGAAGCAGGTGCAGATAAAGACATATTTATTTAAGGGCAGGCACACAAGTCCAAATCGTAATCCAGAAAACGTAGTCAAGACAGGCAGTGGGTTGGGCGGTCGGCAAACAGGCATAAACGGGGCAAAGCAGGAATCAGAGTCGCGGTCACAGAAAACAGGGTCACAACACAAAACAAGAAACATGAACTAGTACTATGGACTGGGAGCGGAAAAACCAGCGGGGACTAAATGAACTGATCTATAGTTTAAACTAACTAAATCTATCAAGGACCATAACATTAACAACGTATCTAACTCTACTATATCTACTATAATACTCCGCGAGGTGTACAGGGACGCGAGCGGTATATATCCCCAATATAATCAGCCGTGTATAACCGAATAGAACCATTTTCTGCACTCTTGTCAATGCACTTTTTATTGCACTTTTTAGTTGTAGGCTACAGAGTGTTCCATTCTTTCAGCAGTCAGTTACAGGACTAACATCGGCTATTCAAGGGGCTCAAAGATGACCACATCACAATATTTTTATTTTACTTATTTATTTATTTAAAGTTATATTGTGCCTTGTTGGTAGCCTGTGCCTGCGGAATGAAAAAAAAAAGTTCAGTGTTAAATAAATATCTTGAAATTGTAGTTTTTGTAATTGATTTTTTTATTTGAAAAGCAAGACAAAATGGTAAAAAGCACATTTTGACTATTTTATTTATGCAATGGTGAAAAAAATGGCAAAATAACTGGAAAAAACGCAAAAAAAACGTGTTCGGCCTTCGGCTTTCGGCCAAGTTTTTCATTATATTCGGTTTCGGCTTTGGCCAAGAATTGTCATTTTGGTGCATCCCTAATATATAACCGTTATAATACATACACACCGCTCTCTGCACTCTGTTTATTTATTCTGAAACTCTGAATTAGTGTATAGAAATAGATATTATGTTAATAAATAGATAACAAAAGATGAACACGAAGATATATATAAATACAGTTGTGCTCATAAATTTACACACCCCTTGCAGAATCTGCAAATAGTTAATCATTTAAAAAAGATAGAGAGATCATTAAAACTGCGTTTAGCTGTTTATTTAGTTCTGTCCTGAATAAACTATTTCACATACCAGATGTTTACATATAGTCCACAAGACACAATGATAAATGAATTTACACAAATGAACCAGTTCAAAAGTTTACACACCCTTGGTTCTTAATCCCGTGTGTCGTTACCTGGATGATCAGCGACTGTGTTTATGTGTTGTGAGAGTTGGTCATGAGTCCCGTGTTCATCCTGAGCAGTTAAACTGCCCACTGTTCTTCAGAAAAATCCTCCAGGTCCTGCACATTCTTTACTTTTCGAGCATCTTCTACATCTTTGAGCTCTTTCCAGCAGCGGCTTTATGATGTTGAGATCCATCTTTTCACACTGAGGACGACTGAGGGACTCGTACACGACTATTACACAAGGTGCAAACGTTCACTGAGGCTCCAGAAGGCAACACGATACTGTTCATTAAGAGCCAGGGGGGTGTAAATTTTTGAACAGGATGATCGGTGTAAATTATTATTTTGTTTAAAGATCTTATTTTTTTTATCCGTTTAGTCCCACCCTTCAGACACTACTTAAAATGTAAATAACAGTGTGAGGGATTGTGGTGTTGTGATTACAGGCTGCGGAGTATGGAGAGGCTTTACCACTTCCTCCAGAAGGTAAAATATGTATTTACTTGTTTATTTATTTTCCTTGTAATAAATTCAGTATATAAAAAAATATTTTATATAAATGTAGATATTTATTTATTTATTTATTTATTGTGCCTTTTCTTCCATAAACCTTGTAAATAATTGTGAATGTTTCTCACACAGTGGATAAATGGCATTTCCTGTCCCAGTGACCCTGAAAGGTTTGGGCTCCGTCCCAGACCTCACCCAAAACACTGACACCAGTATTTATTTGTAGAAATTTAGAAATATGTTCCTATTTCCCAATGGACACAGATCAAATTCTTTTCATTAGTGATTTAGTATTTCATCACCTACGTTATAAATTTAGATAAGCAAACTGAATTTTGTGCCAAAACCAATTTGGTTTATATCTAAAAAAAAAAAAAGATGGACTGGGGAAAAAAACCCAGGATTATTTGTAAAATTGTATTTGGTTTATAAATATCATTAAAAAAGACATTTACTGACATCAGAGAAAGGAATCACAATCATCAACATGAGCACTTGTGTTGAAATTAACATCTTTACTTTACATTTAGATTTTTTTTTTTCAAAGACACGTCATATTAAGAGAATATTTATTTTTCAGATGCAACATGTATGAAATGGGTGTAATTTTGGGTGTAACTTTTTATTTTTGCTAAATAAATACACTATAAATGTACTATTTAGTATTGTTTCATTTATTTTTATTTTTAAACATTTTTGTAGAAGGGAAAAGTGGACAAATAAAGGGTGAAAGTGAAATGCCTCTTTAAATGTAAACGGCGTTTGTAGTTGCTGGTGGAATTATTACATTAGGTGAAAAAAACAGACAGTAGAATATTTTAAATGCAGGAAATAAATATAAATTTTATTAAAAACACCCACATCTCGGCAACATCAGGAATGATATAATAAACAGCTTTCAAATAAACTGCATTCAGTACTTCAGTACATTACAATACTTACAGTATTCATATCCATCCTTAATTTTGAAGCATACCAAACTTTTAGGAAACAAGGAAACAGGACAGAGACAAATCTTTAAAAAAAATGTAACCCATTTAGTGTCTACTTTAAAAAAAAAAAACAACAACAAAAAAAAAACCCAACACATGCTAGCGTAGCGCACTCCGCAAACCAGAAAGTATGAAAGTCCTTCAAGTAAAGTTGACTCGCAACGCAAACAACACAAAACAAGCATGTCTTCAAGTATGGCTATGCTTTTCACCCGCTAATCAATCACCTAATTAACATTTTATCATTTCATTCTTCTCTCCTATCATCCTGCTAATCAGGCTGGATTCTGTACACTGAGAAATCTAACATTTATTTACAAAACTAGTCGCTCATCTACAGAAGACTCAGGTGCTGCAGATCTCTCCATCGGAGTCAGAGAAGGTTCTTCTGTTAGTCCGTCTGGGAAAACGGGTTAAAGGTTCTATGCAGAACCCTGCAGTGTATAGTGTGTTGTGTGAAATATTCAACACACTGTATCGTTACCGTGGATACTACCTCTACATCTAATCCACTCAGGAGTAGGGACCCTGCATAGGGAGCGTTATATTGTTTATTAACCGTGAAGGCTTTGATCGTCTGCGTGATGTTTAACCCTTTCAGCCATGTTTGTTTCTTAAACCAGGAATTTTATCACACATGGGTTTGGTTTCTCTGCTCATGTCTGATTTGTATTGCAGATAAAATATCAAATAACAGAATGGTGATTAAAATACCAGTAGAAGGGTAATTGTATACATAAAGCAGGTGGAACTACTGTTACCAAATTTTCCTAAAACAAACAAGGCGTAATGATCGTGATGAAACGTCCCCACACACCGGGGTCCAAAAGTCTGAGAGTGCTACTGATAATGCTTCCTGTTTTCATTCTTTTCTAACAAACGTTTTCATTATAAATGATAATCTCAGCAACGACTTGAGTGAAAAGCAGAATTTGCTAATTTTTATACGAATTTCAGAGTTTCTTAGTATTTCCTATGTCCCGTTTTTTACATTTTTTTTTTGCACTCAAGCTGCACGGACTCTGCTAAAAGTTTGCATAAAACCTTATGATCAATTTTATATCAAATCCATCTGAGTGTCGTCTGATCACACGCTTCAGTAGAAGAGATTAGACATGAAGAAAATTTGATCTTTTGTACTTAGCATGGTCAATATCACACTTTCTTATGTTTAAATAGGGAGCTAGAAAGAGTGCAGAATATTAAATATTCAAGATATTCAACATTTACTTTCTTTGTTTTGAAACATTCAAGAAATTTAGCTTTATTTCTAGTTTTAAATGAAAAAAATAATCCCAGTGGACCGCACTGGTAGATCGAGCGTCATCAGGCATCGCAATGGACTGAACCAAGTGCTTGAAAAAGTGCTTCAGGAGAGCTGATAAACATTTAAAATAGCTGAAGTTCAGAGATACTCGTCTTTCAAATCATGAACTAGTGCTGCTTCTGTATCAGATCCATCATCTTGTGTATTTATGTAAATGAATTAGCTCATCACACCCTGACCGTTACTACTTTTAACATTTATATTGATGATCATTTCCACAGTCTTTGAGAAAATACTTGCTTTTACATTACAATTACCTTATTATCAGGTCATATGTAACTGGACCTTTTTTAGTTGAATACCCCTGACCTATATCACGCACGGTTTCTCCCAGGATGTGTTATTAAATAAATCATCTGCAGCTAATAAATATGTGTTTGTGGCTGAAAGGGTTAAACCTGCTTACTGCTACCGGTTAATTAAACCATATTCTGGAAAAAAGTATCTGGGTTTAAAATAAACAATAATTCAAAAAGCATTTGTGCTTTTTGTATTGAAGACATCGTATATACAACTTGCTTAATTTTATAACAGTGACCTTGTTTTGTTTGTTTGTTTGTTTCATTTGTTTGTTTTTCATTTAAATTCAGAATATTCTGAAAAATAATTCAAGTGCTTTCCGAAAAATGATTCTTGCCCTGGTCACATTTAACTTTGAGAGCGGGAGATAAAATGCATTAAAATACATGTTTAGTGGTTATAAATAATTTATACGCTTTTTACGTATATACACGTGAACCGAGGATGTGTGTCTGAATTTGTTAATTGGGAATTTCAGGGGGGAAGAAACGTATTTAACAGAGCCATACTTTCCCTTTAGTCAACTCAGTGCATATTATTGTACTTCTACAAACTATTGACTAAAACATAAGTACAAAAAAATGCTAAATCAGTATTTAATTAATTAATTATTTATTTTAAAAAGTTAGTTTTTTTTGTGTGTGTTTCAGCTGTATACTCGGGATTCAGGATTAATTAATCCCTGAACGAGAAGAGACGACACAGTTGATGTGTGAAATTAGCTGAAATATCCCTGATTTTCTTTTCTTTTTTTAATATAGAAATTTGAAGCTTGAAGTTCAAGTAACGCTTTTGAGTAGATCAAGTGTGATGAAAGCAAGTGAGAAAAGCGTTGCGCTGATCTAAATGTCTGTGAAATACGCAGTTTCGAATACAGAAGGAAAAAATGGGAAAAAGAAAATGAAGACACCTTGGTATAGTAATCCTATTGCCAAAAATGTTTTGAGGTATATGACAAATAGGTTCTGTACATCATTCATAAACCTTCTCACCACCCATAGAGATTCTCACATTATACATTTATAGCAGGTCTATAAGTAGCACCATTTTACAAATAACCCACAAGAAATTTAACTCTCTTTTACAGTACTAAAATCTAAAATCATTTTAGAAAAAAAAGAGAGGAATTAATTTACTGTACAAATCTCACCTTTTGTTTGATACATCTAGATTACAGTTATTAAAGGATCCCCTGTACAGCAAGCCAGCTGCCTTAGAAACTGAAAATGACCAAAAGGTGGCGCTAACCCTGTTAAATAAGGACATGATGAAACTGTAAAAAGACAAAAACCCAAACCCGATGCATACGTTTCTAAAACTCACAGCGGACCTTTGCGTTGCAGGATTCTTTCGCCTGTTCCTGTGCTTTAAAAAAAATCACGGTAACAAAAATTCATCTTGAAAATGGCTCAATATACAGTAAATATAAAACACATATAGTGGGCTGTGAAACCTTAAAAGCACCAGGTGAATATATGCTCTTCTAAAATGTAAAAATTAATAATAATAATAATAATAATAATAATAATAATAATAATAATTTTGCATGATTTTCTTGATTTCTGAAATTGAATGAAATCCTGAAAATAATTACCAGAGGATGAACCTATCACACCCTCATAATTAAAAGTGCTTTAAAAAAACACTAACTAAAAAAGTTCCTGTAATTGCTACCAATCATGAAAGTAATTGCTTAGTACTTTAGAGGTAACATGCTAACAAAGTTTTTTTTTTTTAAACCAAAAAAGTGTATATTCAAAACGCTCTTCGCTTAGCACCGTGAACATGATTAGCCACCAATCAGTGTTTTACACCAGGATTTTACCTTTAGGTTGTGAAAACTGTAAAATTAAAGCCATTAAAGATATTTCCAGTAATGGACATCCAGATGTTCTGAAGCACCAAAGAAGAAGAACAGTGCGAGTAACAATGCAATAAATAAATATTTTTTTCATGAGGGTCAACCAGTAAAGCTTAACCTTTTTACCTCTTGTTGATCTATTGTACATTTTGCATTTTCCCCCTAGTGTGGAGTCTTTGCTTGCCTCACAGCAGCTTCTGTAGGTCTCTAGGTTAATACAGCCAGTGGCACTGAGGTCTGAAAAGCAATATTTTAGCACCATTTCACAATTCCGACACTTTGTTCCCCTGTCTGAGGATGATGTAAACCTAAGCAGATCCCTATAGGAAGTGGCTATAAGGCCCAGTGACCTTAGTAAAGGCATAGGGAGCTGAGCTGACATAAGTGTTGGTGGTGAAGGACAATGACCTTTCAGCGAGCATCTGGACAAAACGCTTGCATGGTGGCTCTGAAGGCTCAGAAGGTTCTGTATGTTCCTTCTTGACCCTCTTGCCACCACTCTTGCTGGGTGTCCCATCTGTGCCATGCTTCTCGGCATCCTCCTCCTTCTCCCGTGCTTTTTCTGCCATCTTGGCCTCCCATAACGCTAACCCATGCTTCGCCTCATTCAGGTTCTTGTGCTGGTAGAAGACTAGTGAGATTCGAGTAGGGTGGGTGCGATCAGGCTTTTTGAGTGGCGTGGTTGCATGCAACTCGCGCTTTGCACACTCGATGAGAATTGAGCCATGGCTGGGTGCGACTGCTACACCACCAATCTCTGGATCCAGAAAGTTGTGCTCATTGTCTGACCACACATCCTCCTCCTCTTGAGGTACAGGCATTGCAATTCCTGGCTCTTGCTTGACCATAGAGGGTGGGATGTTTCCATTAGGCAAACTCATACCTGGATGTTGGCTGGGGTTCATGACTTCCCTGCCTACAGAAGGAAGCACCTGAGTGAAACCATTTGCCCCAGGGAGGCTCATCTCTGGCTTTTGCATACTTAGGGGGTCCATATTTTGGGGGAACAAATGGTGATTTTGGGCCAGGTAGGGATTAGGGTATCTACCAAACTGACTACATTTATTTGCAGCTGCATAGTCCAGGCTTGGGTGAGTTAAAGGAGGTCTGGAGATAGCGTCCAGAAACTGGGCACTGGGTCCCCCATTTGAGCTGTATCCTGGATAGTGTCCCATGGGGTGCATGCTTGGTCTCATGTTACAGTTGCCATATCCATTGACGGGTAGGCCTGGCTCGCCATAGCGTGGAGGGTAATTCATGCCATAGTGCTGCTGAGGGTTGAATTGTTGATCAGGGTACAGAGATGGTCTTTGTTGTCTGTACATGTCCAGATGCTTTGGATTGGAATAGTAAGGGTGATAATTGTCCATGGCAATACCCCCATTACACTGGTAACCCGAATAGAGGGTGTTGGGAGTTAGTACCCCAGGGTAAGGGCTTGGTGAATTTGACCCATTTATGTAGGAATTGGGGACTGGTAAAGGAGAATGATAAGGGCTGGCTGAGCTGGGAGACTGAGGAAACATATTTGGGGGTTTAGAAGGGCTAGGGAAGGATCCTGGGTACCTTGGGTAGTTAGCAGAGGATGTTGGACTGGAAAAAGGCAGAGGAGTGCTGGGCTGTGACTGCTGGTTCAGCTGTTGAGGCTGGATTTGGGCAGCTAGAGGGTTCTGACCAGGCACAAGGGATGCACCCATGTGATTCAGATGTGCACCTGTAGTAAACACAAATGTTTTTATAAAACTATTTATCTCTCTATCATGCAGACCACAAATTTGCAATGTAGAGACATGCTAAAATTTACTGTGCATGATCTCAAACTATAAATACATCTATCTGTGCAACAATAAAAATAAGTAGACACTTTATTGTACCTGCTGCAGGTGTGTTCTGGCCCACATTGTCACAAGAGCTTTGTTTGTGTTGCTTTGCTTGTTGGGTGCTGTCTGCCTTGGAGTTGGGTGTGCTGGGGTGAGCGGATTTGTTAGCTCCACCTTTCTTGCCTTCTAGTTTCCTCTGACGGCAGGACTTAGCTGGCTCTGCTAGCATACGGACCTGCCGCCGGAACGTGCTTAGCACCTGGATGGCTCCAGTCTTTGTTTTTTCCAGCTGGGCCTCAGCACTACCAAACTCATCAGTGGATGAAGGCTTGTACAATGGTAGCACATGCAGTTGCTCATCATCAGGGATCTTTCCGATCTCACGATTGTCCTCTCGTGTTAGTGTACAGACCTAATATGGCAAGAAAGAGAGCACTGAGACTGTACTTTAAGGATATGAAGTTCAGTGAGATTCATTCTCTAAAAACGATACAATGTTCAGTTTAATCCAAAATAATCAGAAGACAGCTGTGAAACTAGCTACTCCTCCTGAACTGAACACACTAATCACGGTATTCAGTTTAACTCATTATTAGCACATGCCCAACCATTCATTTGTTGCATTCCTCATTTAGAATGAAATGTACAATTAAACATTATTATTGTGGCATATATGCGTTAGATATTTCTCAGGATCCACTCAACTTACCACAGTACTACCTCCCGCCATGTTGTGGAGATCTCTGTGGGCATGGGCACAGAAGTCTAGACATGCTGTGACTCCGGAAAATGGACGGCCTTCTTTGAGGCCCAGGCGGCAGTCTGGAGCTCTGTGTTCATGGTCCACCTAGGAAAAATAAAATAAATAAATAAATAAACAAAGATGATGACCTTCTAATCATTTTCCTAAGGCTTTGTTTGATAAATTATTTACCAGCACTGCCATCTTAGTACCATTCTAAGATGTCCAAAACTAATATATTTTATAATCCCCAAACCACAGAGCCAGGCGGTCAATAGATGACAACCCTGATGTGAGTTACACTTGAGGATGATTCTCAACTAGCATAGTACCAGTGCTGGTGCCAGAATCTAATCTGAATCCACTGTAATTATTTCAATCAGAAAAAAATGGACTGTGGCTATTGGTTCTGTTCCAACACAATAAATCTACTGCATGGAACCTTAAGTCCAGTAGCACCAGGGCTTGAGGGGCACTTCACCAACCCTGTTGTTTACATTACAACATTACATTTGATGCAATAATGATTAGCTATTGGTGGAAAGTGGTAAGAGATTCCTCAAACAGTGAGTTGTGACCCACGGCACTATAGTGCCATGTTGATATTAATAGTTGGTCAGTTGAGATGTGTACCTGGTTGTTATAAGCCTCAGGTGCCATTTTCTTATACACTGGAGCTATCAAAGTAGCAAGGGCCTGAAAATTCTTCTCCAGCATCTCTTCCTGTGAAAGAATGAAAAAATGACTCCTGTTAATCCCACAAATACATAAAGTATTAGCCTGTGATTATCTGGAGCTGATTGGCTGGAAATATTTGTCATACCTCTTTGGGATCATCACCAAGCAGTTTGAATTTCCTTGGGATTTTACTCCTGGCAAACTTGCAGCCATTGTAATACATACTCCAGGAGCAACCAAAGGAGAAGGAAGCCCCACAGGCATCAGGGTCTCGACCCTGACATGCACATGTCCTCCTGATGAAGATGATGTTGAGTACAATAACATGCTTCAGCATTAGAGAGCAGTGATAATTAAAACAGGGACGCAGTCTGAGTAAATGAATAGATTAATATAATAAATAATCTGTAGATTACGGCATTATATAATAAATGATAAGTTGGTGCCCCTATTAGATATAAATACTACAGAGGAAATCATCTGTTACAATGACAGAACCTGTAGATGAGCTATGAGTTTTATAAAGTACTTGGCATTGATCATTAGATAAGAACACTCAGGTGGAAAAAAAAAAGAAAAATTATTTTACATTAATCTAATGCAGTAATCACCAATGCTCCTCCTGGAGAGCTACATTCCTGCAGAGCTTACAGATTCACCTGATTCAAAAGGTGTCTTCAGAAGTCCTCGATCGAGTGGATGAGGTTCATTAAACTAGATCTCCAGGAGGAGGAGCAGAGTGACTACTAGTCAAATGTTTTAAGGTAAAAGTTTTAAACTGTCCTTACTCTTCATTGAGTGCACATCTACGATTAGTCAGGGCACCATGCTTCGTCAGTGTCTCACTAAGTTCCATGTAGAGACGGTCAGCCAGGGTCGTTGGTATTCCCTCCCATATCATGATTACTACCACAATGCACGATGTTTCACAAGTGTGACCGGCCCGCTCTCGTACCACCACCAGGAGCTTCTCATCCACATTGGCTCGACGTATTACCTTCATGCCATGAATATATATGAAATAGCTTAATGAAGTGTTCTAGTTCTATAGGAATGATGTAGTGGTAATCCAGCTTGCACACAAGGAACCAATAAACAACTTACCCATTTAGCAATGGGGCAACCCTGTGTGCTCTTGCCCTCCTTGCCTGTATACACCACTTTCTCAATCCTAATAGCACTGCCAGTCAGGCCAGACCTTTAAAAATGTTTAAAGTAAAAAAAAAAATCCAAAATTTTTTGTTTGTTTGTTTTTGTACATTTTCAAATATACAAACAGCTAGATAACATTCCATGTTGGTGAGGAAATTGAAGAGGATGTCTCACCTCTTCTCCATCATTTCTCGGATGCCCTTGATATTTGGAGCTGCTCCCACATGAGTGTAATATGGGCCTTCATCCTTTTCACTGATTTGCTCTGAGATGGACAGAATAAAAGATGTAATAGAATGAGTATTGATAGTTGATTGTTTTTAATTTTCAGTCAGATGGTCAAGTGGCATTACTGTATTGATAGGTTTATAATAATGACGTATATAAAATTAGGTAAACACAACATGTAGATAGAAGTCTGTATATTTGTGTACTGCATTAAACAAACTAAAAAGAAATGAAACCTTACCAACACAATGACATGGTGCAATCTCATATTGAGCCTTAAGCGGTGTATCCAGCAGGTTTTTGATGGGCGTATCCAGCAATTTCATGGGTGAATCCAGAAAACACTGCAGCCCTGGCTCTTTTTTGGGAGTAGAAGCAGGAGGTTTACACGGGTCCTCACTACGTCCTTCAATATTGGTAGAAATCACTGCCACGCCTCCAGCCATCTCCACCTTCACTTTATTGGGGGACTTGATGGCTAGAGACCTCCTCTCAAACACAGGGGAAGGCTGGAACTGTTGTAACTGCTGCTCCATGGTAGCCAGGATGCTCTTATGCTGGCTATGCGTGCAGGTTGAAGATGTCTGTTCCTGTTTTACTGTTGCTAGCATGCTTCCAGTCAGGTCTCGATCCTGATGCTGGATTTGACGGGGTGGCATTAGGATTGGGGCCTCAAATCTTGGGTCATTCTCACGTTTAACAAGCTGCAGGTCAGGTCTGATCTTGTCGGGGCTCTGGGGACAGAATGGCCTTTCCTTCTTTTGTAGGAGATGCATTCGCAGGGCTGCATGCCTCTGGAAGTCCCCTTGTGAACCCGGGCTTGAAAGGGGTCCTCTCTGGAATTGGAAACAGGAGTCCCGTGATTCAGCTTTGGGAAACATCTGGGCTGGCATCTGTCTACCGTGGGTACCATCTGGTAGCTGAAGTTGCATTTGTTCATATTGTGAGTGCTGAAAGTCCACATTTCTGGGCAGCATGTGTTTGACAAGCTGCAGGGAATGTTGGGCACTTAGAGATGGAGTGTACTGTCTCTGTGGCTGCTTTTGCATCTCTGCACCACCTCCAAAGCAAAACACAGACGTCATGTCATTAGGTGAAGGCTGCGAGTTGGGCCGAGGCTGATCAGGAAAAGGGAGGGTCAGTTGCGTAGATGGATTGGATCCATTCTGCACTTTACTTGTTGTTTTAGGTTGCCTGTATGTTGGAGATGATATTTCTGCCTGTGTGTAGGCTTCCATTGTGTGTCTGTTTGGGAATTGGGAATTCACCTGACCCTGAGATGGGTTCTGTAACTGTGATGCCATTTTGGCACCCTGTGCATCATGATGCATGATGGTACTGGCTTGTTGCTTGTGGGCTTCATATTGCTGGTGAGGCTGTGAAAGTCCCCGCTGCACAAAGTCAGGAGGTAGTACATGCCCTAGGTTTTGATCATTTTTGCATAATTGCTCTTGTTGCACTGGGACAAAAAACTGCTCATTTGCATGCTGTTGGGGCTGGACATTGTTGAGCTGTATGTTCGGCTGGGTGTGAATATCAGAGGGTGCTTTAGGTGTTCGAGGATGGCACTCTGGGGCAGCATTAGGCTGTGCAGGAAGCTTATAGCCATTTTGCATGTGACTCTCCTGCTGTTGGGGGAAGCTTGGCTGTATCTGAAAGCTATGTGAGGTGTCAGGATTAACAAGATCACCCTGGCTCTGTCTGGCTGTGTTCTCATTTGGAGGGAAACCCTTCCAAATGTGTGCCTGGTTGGCATGGTGCTGTGAAGTTGGACTTGGAGTAGAGTTCACCTTGATCCAACCCATCTGAGTGTCAGAAGCCACATTACCTCCCTGGTCTGGGAGAGGAGGTTTGTGTTCCAGCTCATTACATTGATTTTTTAGAGCTGCCTGAATTTCCACAGGAGGAGCAGAGACTCTATTGCCCTGGGCACTGCTATCAGCTGGGCAGGAAACCTCCGACTGGTGCTGTTGCATCCCATATTGTAAGTGCTGTTGGCCTGTAAGAGTGCTGGGCTTCTGATTAGTGACTGAGTTCTTGAATGAACCGAATGTGCCAGCAACTTCAGCCTGTGCTGGCATCGGATAAGACTCCTGACTGAAATCCTGCCTCGACTTGGAGAACATGCTTAAACCGACTGGGCTGCTGGCAAAACACTCCCTGCCATTTTGAGCTTGTGAACCGTCACCGATGCTCACTGTTGAGGCAATTCCTGGCCCTTTTCCTAAATCACTTTGCGGTTGATTTTCCAAAGCTGGGAGGTCAGCGAGAGGGTAAGACTGATGCTTCTGCTCTGTTCCAAAATTTCCAGAGTACCCATTCACCATAAACTCTGGGTCAAAGCCATTGCTGCCATGCACTTCTGATGGTGTCCTGGCAAGTCGCTCAGATGCAGGCATCTGAGCCAAAGTAGGGAAACCTGAGGTAACTGAAGGTGAAGAGATGGCCTGGTCATGTAGATTGCTGGTGCCTTGTGTTGTGGACACATGGTTTGGGTAATACTGAGACTGAGTTTTCTCTAAGAGGTCACAAGCAGGACCTTCCACTGTAGGTGGAGTTACTGTAGCACCATTGGGCATTGGCATCTGCTTGTTCCTCGATAATGAGAAAATGTCCCCATTAGGATAATTACAGTTTCCTGTGTCTGGTACAGGCTTACTCAGCTCAGGGATTGTGTCTAAACATCCTTCTGTATCTATCTTATTATTTTCCCATGGACCAGTTGTCTCAGAATTAACGCAGAGCTTTTTGGGCTGGTGAAGGGCTACTGATGACTGTTCGTTTAGTGCATGCTTCACCTCACCATTTATCTTATACAGGCCCTGATCATACATGGTGACTGGGCTGGAACAGTCGTCTCGGTGTCGTTTCATTGCCTTGAAATTGCTCCAACTGACATCCCCGTTAAGTTGCTGAGGGCTGGTGTCAGGTGACTGGTTCCCATTCTGCAGCTTTGCAGGTACCTGGTTGGTGGCACTAAGCTGTGCGTGTATCAGACTTTCTTCCGTCTCATGCCTGACTTGTTCTGTTTCCATCTGGCCTGCTCTGAGTCCATTCACAAGGCTGCCGTCTCTGCTTCCTGCAACAATAAAATACAATAATAAACATATTAAACAATATACAAACCTACACAGTTTCATCACACCCCTGTAGTGTGTTTATCAGTGAAAGGTGTGTGTGTGTGTGTGTGTGTGTGTGTGTGTGTGTGTGTTTT
This sequence comes from Ictalurus punctatus, assembly GCF_001660625.3. NCBI lineage: Eukaryota > Metazoa > Chordata > Actinopteri > Siluriformes > Ictaluridae > Ictalurus > Ictalurus punctatus. The sequence continues at coordinate 36,595,017 of NC_030418.2, forward strand.
GACTAATTGTGTAACCAGCACAGATTTAGACTTGCCAGTACAGTAGAAACAGTTTCACTTGCTCGTACACTGATAACACGACACACTGCCCTCGGATAACCTCGCGTCCCTATCGCTTGATGTACGTGAACAAGCTGCTTCTATGTCTGCAGACGTGCTTATTGCCTTCATGTTGTTTATCTCTCTCTCTCTCTCTCTCTCTCTCTCTCTCTCTCTCTCCCCTGAGACAAGCCAATTCAAAGAGCCTTGTAAAAGCTTTTAAGGGGTCTCCAAAGGAAAAAGAAAAAGCTCAGACCACATTCTTGGTGTACTCAGCATTTTCAGAAACACCCAAAATAACCACCTGATCAGGAAGTCATGTTACAACAGATGCTGTGTTTTTTTTTTTTAAAGAATATAAAAGGTCATGTGATTTGGGTTGGTGCACTTTGATACTCCCAGAATGTTACGCTACTTAACATCTATCTGTCTATCTGTCTGTCTGTCTATCTATCTATCTATCTATCTATCTATCAGTCTGTCTGTCTGTCTGTTAAAAAATACAGGATTATTTGTTGTCTATTGTTATAATATGGGGAAAAGAAGGGAGGAAAATAGGGATGTGGAATAATGATGATAATTCAATGACAATTATATATATATACACACAACACTACACCTATACTGCACTATATTTATTTTTCTCAACAGTATACTGCAAATAAAAATCTAGTTACTTTGGTTCAGTCATTAGAGAAAATAGAAATAATAAATTAATCTTAATTTAATGAAATGAAAATCAAATGGCTAATGGTTAGCACAATTTCAGTGAGATCCAGTCATTTAGCTTCGCTAGTTAATATTTGTGGTCATGTGACTTTGTGTAGTAGCAGTAAGCTTGATATATTAATACTACATTCGTTACTTATACCTTAATATATTATTTTATATATTTGTATTTCTCAGTAAAATATCTGTATTGTTCCGAAAACTTCAAATTGATGAAAAAAAATTATACTGATATTTATTTATTTATTTGATTGTTTATTCATTCATTCGTTTGTAGTTTTTATTGTTACTGCTCTGTAATAACATTTTCAATAATGCATGTTATTATTAGGACACAGATGTGGTATGGTTTATTCGGGAAATACTCAAATTAATCTTATGTAAGCATTTAAAAACTTATTAGAATTCATTCCTACACTCACGATTCATGCTGAGTTTTTACGGTACGAGTTCACGAGCGTAAGTGTAATAAAATTTTATTAAAAGTTAAATCTGGAACAAAGACATGAGTGTGTGAGCAAAGGCCCAGCAGGTGTGTGTGTGTATGTGTGTGTGTGTGTGTGTGTTAATTAGAGTGCTCCGAGGCTTGGCTCGGTGATGCGTCGTCGTTATAGCATCTCTCTTCTCCCTGTCATGTCATTTGCATGCCCAGGAATATTTGTCTACACTATTTATTTACACTATCTATCCCACTTCTACACATTATATAAGATAATAAACACATCTCTCTAGCTTTATGTCGATTATAGCAAACTAGCATGAATTGTAGCTAGTCTAATGTTAGCTACCTTGCTAATAAATGTAGATACAATAAAATGGTTTACATTATCTTGGCTAAATACACAATTTCAGAAAGCTAATGCTATAGACATAACATTGATTGTAGCTAAGCTAAATATGTAGCTTGCTAGCATTAGTATAGCGCTGTATTGCAATTAAAGATTAAAATTGTATGCTAGGCAGTATGTTGTACCACCAGGACCGTAGTACAATACTATATAGTGTGTCAGTGTGTGTTACAGGTAATGTAGGCTATTTAGCAAGGAGTAGCAAGGAGCGCTAGCTAGCTTGCTACAACAAAACTGGTGATTGTATGGCTATCTATATTCAGGTGAAGGAATTTTTTTTATTGTGTGAATCGATATTCATGAGCTGTATCCCAAAATAGTTGTTGTTAAGTGTTACTACAAAGTACTGTATCACTCTATTGTGCTTTTCAGGTTGAATTACGAACAAAAATAACGCTAATCAAAAACAGGAGGATAGGCCATGCTAGCAACACACATGTTTATAAAGCTAGTTTATAAAGCTATTGCTGATTAGCTTTACTTCATGATGATATTAAAACACGACACATGCCAGGGTTTAAACATAAACAGTACTGCAGATGGTAATAAATGTGAGCTGGAGTGATGTGTTTCTGTTGGCAGTGAAACACTCGAGCTGTGGGTCACATCTGGAAGGCGTTAGCACTGATTAGCATACACACACACACACACACACACACACACACACACACACACACAAGGACCTGACAGCTAGATGAACAGACTCATAACTTCACAGAGGAAATATTTCTTTATGAAGAGTAGGATGAATACTCTGTGGGTGCTGCATGAGCTACATACATGTCCTGATTTTGGCAAGTAACTGGGTCAACATGGGCGGAGTTTAAGCTACATAGAATTAAATATAACAGTACATAGGTGCTGGAAAAAAAGGCTAAACATAAGCATATGTGTGGACTTCATGAATAATATTAATGCCATTTTGCAGTACATCCACAGTGCTGTACAGGGTGAGGAGCATTGTACAGGACCTAATAATACTCTGTAGATGCAGCATTAGGACTGTACAGGGCCTGCTGATATATACATACACATATTATACATACAGTATTAATTCTCTGTAGATGCAGTATAATCACAATATTAATACACTACAATAATGGTATTGGTTATGTATCTATGTGTGCAGTGTTGTGTGCAGTATGTTTGTAGTGTTGTGTGCGGTGTTGTTTGCAGTGTTGTGTGCAGTATTGTGTGTAGTATTGTGTGCGGTGTTGTATGCTGTGTTGTGTGTAGTGTTGTATGCGGTATTGTGTGCAGTGTTGTGTGCAGTGTTGTATGCGGTATTCTGTGCAGTGTTGTGTGCAGTGCAGTTTTGTGTTCAGTGTTGTGTGCAGTGTTGTGTGCAGTGTTGTATGCGGTATTCTGTGCAGTGTTGTGTGCAGTGTTGTGTGCAGTGTTGTATGCGGTATTCTGTGCAGTGTTGTGTGCAGTGCAGTTTTGTGTTCAGTGTTGTGTGCAGTGTTGTGTGTAGTATTCTGTGCAGTGTTGTGTGCAGTGTTGTGTGTAGTGTTGTATGCGGTATTCTGTGCAGTGTTGTGTGCAGTGTTGTATGCGGTATTCTGTGCAGTGTTGTGTGCAGTGCAGTTTTGTGTTCAGTGTTGTGTGCAGTGTTGTGTGCAGTGTTGTATGCGGTATTCTGTGCAGTGTTGTGTGCAGTGTTGTGTGCAGTGTTGTATGCGGTATTCTGTGCAGTGTTGTGTGCAGTGCAGTTTTGTGTTCAGTGTTGTGTGCAGTGTTGTGTGTAGTATTCTGTGCAGTGTTGTGTGCAGTGTTGTGTGTAGTGTTGTATGCGGTATTCTGTGCAGTGTTGTGTGCAGTGTTGTATGCGGTATTCTGTGCAGTGTTGTGTGCAGTGCAGTTTTGTGTTCAGTGTTGTGTGCAGTGTTGTGTGCAGTGTTGTATGCGGTATTCTGTGCAGTGTTGTGTGCAGTGTTGTGTGCAGTGTTGTATGCGGTATTCTGTGCAGTGTTGTGTGCAGTGCAGTTTTGTGTTCAGTGTTGTGTGCAGTGTTGTAAGCGGTATTGTGTGCGGTATTGTGTGCAGTATTGTGTGCTGTGTTTTATGCAGTATTGTGTGCAGTGCAGCTTTGTGTGCAGTGTTGTGTGCAGTGAAGTATTGTGTGCAGTGTTGTGTGCAGTGAAGTATTGTGTGCAGTGTTGTGTGCAGTGTTGTGTGCGGTGTTGTGTGCAGTGTTGTGTGCGGTATTGTGTGCGGTGTTGTGTGCAGTGTTGTATGCGGAATTGTGTGTAGTATTGTATGCGGTTTTGTGTGCAGTGTCGTGTGCAGTATTATGTGTAGTGTTGTGTGCAGGGTTGTGTGCAGTATTATGTGCAGTGCAGTTTTGTGTGTGGTATTGTGTGCAGTATTGTGTGCAGTGTTGTGTGCAGAGTTGTGTGCAGTGTTGTGTGCAGTATTATGTGCAGTGCAGTTTTGTGTGCAGTATTGTATCCAGTATAGTGTGCAGTGTTGTGTGCGGTATTGTATGCGGTGTTGTGTGCGGTATTGTGTGCAGTGTTGTATGCAGTATTGTGTGCAGTATTGTGTGCAGTGTTGTATGCAGTATTGTGTGCAGAGTCATATGCGTTATTGTGTGCAGTGTTGTGTGCAGTGTTGTGTGCAGTATTGTATGCAGTGTTGTGTGCAGTGCAGTATTGTGTGCAGTATTGTTTGCAATGTTTTGTGCAGTATTGTGTGCAGTGTTTTGTGCAGTATTGTGTGCAGTGTTGTGTGCAGTGTTGTGTGCAGTGTTGTGTGCAGTATTGTGTGCAGTGTTTTGTGCAGTATTGTGTGCAGTGTTTTGTGCAGTATTGTGTGCAGTGTTGTGTGCAGTGTTGTACGCAGTGTTGTGTGCAGTATTGTGTGCAGTGTTTTGTGCAGTATTGTGTGCAGTATTGTGTGCAGTGTTGTACGCAGTGTTGTGTGCAGTATTGTGTGCAGTGTTGTACGCAGTATTGTGTGCAGTATTGTGTGCACTGTTGTGTGCAGTATTGTATGCAGTGTTGTGTGCAGTATTGTGTGCAATGTTTTAAGCAGTGTTGTGTGCAGTGTTGTGTGCAGTATTGTGTGCAGTGTTTTGTGCAGTATTGTGTGCAGTGTTTTGTGCAGTATTGTGTGCAGTGTTGTGTGCAGTGTTGTACGCAGTGTTGTGTGCAGTATTGTGTGCAGTGTTTTGTGCAGTATTGTGTGCAGTATTGTGTGCAGTGTTGTACGCAGTGTTGTGTGCAGTATTGTGTGCAGTGTTGTACGCAGTATTGTGTGCAGTATTGTGTGCACTGTTGTGTGCAGTATTGTATGCAGTATTGTGTGCAGTATTGTGTGCAATGTTTTAAGCAGTGTTGTGTGCAGTGTTGTGTGCAGTATTGTGTGCAATGTTTTAAGCAGTGTTGTGTGCAGTGTTGTGTGCAGTATTGTATGCAGTGTTGTGTGCAGTGTTGTGTGCAGTATTGTGTGCAATGTTTTATGCAGTATTGTGTGCAGTGTTGTGTGCAGTGTTGTGTGCAGTGTTGTGTGCAGCGTTGCGTGCAGTGTTGCGTGGGGTATTGTGTGCAGTGTTGCGTGCAGTGTTGCGTGGGGTATTGTGTGCAGTGTTGCGTGCAGTGTTGTGTGCAGTGTTGTGTGCAGTGTTGCGTGCAGTGTTGCGTGCAGTGTTGTGTGCGGTTTTGTGTGCGGTATTGTGTGCAGTATTATGTGCAGTACATTCACTGTACTCTAGTTGATGGAGTATTGTGTAGTGTCTGTACAACAGTAACGTTCTAAATGCACAATAATAATAATACTCTGTGAATGTGGGATTAGTATTGTCTAGGGCCTGTACATCTGTATTATTACTGTATATAAATGTATTATATACATTTATATACAGTTGCACTGCTAACAGAATCACTCCGAACAGGATTTTGCTAGTTTTTTTGGGATTGTTGCTTGATTTTGCTGTGAACTTCTTTCAATGTTTGCGATACAATTTGTTTTTTGCCTTTTTTTTTTTTGCGGAAAACTACTTGAATTGCCCAAATTGTTTTGTTGGTAAACAAGAGCCTTCAGCTGTACTCATGTTCGACGCACGTGAATCGAAGAGAGCTTTGGCTGATGATCTCACGCGACGCATCTCAGCCCGAATCTGCGGAAAATCTGCGCGAACTTTGTAAAAATTTCAACCTCCTGCAAATGTTGCGGACATTCCTTGATCTCACGTTCATTTCTGCAATTGCAAAATCCTGGAGTGACCATACGGGACCGAATAATGCTATTTCTTATATATCTATAGTTACAGCAGTATTCAAAGTCATAGAGGAAATAGTGCAGGCACCTTTTTGAAAGACTTATATATGGATATATGACATGAATCTGTAGGAGAATTATGCACACGGTATTGACCCTCTATAGTATAGAAGTATGGATTTAGTATTAATATCAATACTGTAGAAATCAGTGCAATATGAGAAAATACTATACACTAATACTTTACAGGTGCAGTGCTGATATTCCATATTGTCCAAAAGTCCATAATGTTAACGGTAATGTATCTATAGGTGCAGTATTTATACTTTATACTCTATACTCTATATAAACAAGAATTTGAAAGCAGGTACTATCATACAGGACAAACAGATATCAAGGTGTTGATGACATCATCCTGTGGTACTGCAGTACAGTAGGCATGGTATTAACACTGAGGTGTAGTACATGCACAATATTGTATTGTAGCATAACAGACATAATAATGCAATATACGCAGAGTAATAATACTGTACAATATTCAGTATGTACACAGTAATAATACTCTACAGTATTCAGTATGTACACAACTGTGATGCTTTGTAGGTTCTACATTAATAACGTGTTGCATATTGCTAGTAAGTACTCTACTGTATAGCAGTATTGCACTATAGGTGTAGTATCATTGTGCTATGCTGCACGATATTATTACACAGAGCTATACAATATTACTTTACAATGTCTACACAATACAGCAATGCTCTATAGCTGCAGTTTGCATACCCTATAATAGTGTATAGTATTATTACAGTATTATAGTGTGTAGTGTCACGTTTAACTTAATATTCGTAACCTATAAAGAATGTGCACGATAGTCTATAAGACTGCCCCATCCCTGAACTGAGCACACTCCATGAGCATTGTTTTCTCATGCCTTTGTGTGTGTGTGTGTGTGTGTGTGTGTGTGTGTGTGTGTGTGTGTGTGTGTGTGTGTGTGTATACACTCCTTTGTTGGTAATGTGTGTGTGCTAACACAAATAGAAGCCATGTTTTTAGTGTCTTAGTTCCCTGGACTTCCGATATTTCTCTATTATGACTTTAGCCTGTGTGTTTATTTATGTTATATATATCTGTAATATCATATTCAGGCCAGTGTGTTTGATCTACAGTCCCCTCGAAACTACTGGAACAGCAAGGCCAATTCTTTTGTTTTTGCTATACACATTTGGGTTTGAGATCAAAAGATGAATATTTGAAGGCAGATCAGAATTTCAGCTTTCATTTCCTGATATTTACATCTAGATGTGTTAAATAGTGGAGAACCTTTTGTTTGAACCCACCCATTTTTCAAGTAATCAGAAATACTGGAACATGTGACTGACAGGTGTTTCTTTTTACCCAGGTGTGTCCTGTCAGATTGAATGTTTAAACAATAAATAGCACTGACATCTACTCTTGGTTTTAGGCTCCAGTTTCACCTGTGCAGACTGTGTTTGTTGTTAAAAAGGATAAACCAACATAAAGAACAGAGAGCTGTCTCTGGGAGAAAAGCGAGCCATTTTGAAGCTGAGAAATTAGGAAAAATCTATCAGAGGCATGGCACAAGCACTGGATAAAGCCAATACAACAATCTGGAATGTCCTGAAAAAGAAAGAAACCGCCGGTGTACTGAGGAACAGGCGCCGAACGGGTCGACCAAGGAAACAACAACAGCTGATGACAGAAACATTGTGAGAACTGTGAAGAAAAACCCCAAAACAACAGTCAGTGACATCACCAACAACCTCCACAGGGCAGGGTGAAGGTCTCACAATCCACCGTTAGAAGAAGACTTTGAGAGCAGAAATATAGCGGCCATACCACAAGATGTGAACTGCTCATCAGCAGTGAGAATCAGAAAACCAGACTGGAATTCACAAATTAATACAGAGACGATCCACAAAAGTTCTGGAACCAAGATGAACCTCTACCAAAGTGATGGAAAGGCCAAAGTGTGGAGAAAGAAATGATCTGCTCATGATTCAGAACATACAAGCTCATCTGTGGAACATGGTGGAGGTAGCGTCATGGCTTGGGCTCACATGGCTGCTTCTGGAATATACTCACTGATCTTTATTGATGATGAACTCATGATGGAAGCAGCAGAAGGAATTCAGAAGTTTACAAGAACATTTTATCTGCACATTTACAGAGAAATGCATCCAGATTAATCAGGAGGAACTTCATCATGCAGCAAGACAACGATCCTAAACACACTTCCACCTCAACACAGGACTTCATCAGGGGGAAAAGTGGAAGATTTTAGGCTGGACAAGTCAATCACCAGACCTTCACCCAACTGATCAGCATTTCACCTCCTGAAGAGGAGACTGAAGAGAGAAACCCCCCAAAACAAACAACTACTGAAAGAAGCTGCAGTAAAAACCTGGAGAAGCTTCACAGAAGAAGAAACCAGCTGTTTGGTGTCAGTGAGTCGCAGGATTGATGCAGTTACTGCGAGTAAGGGAAACGCAACCAAATATTAAGTGTTATTTACTTTCATTTACTCTAAAACTGATCTGCCAGCAAAGGTGCCATGTTCTAAATTGTTTAAACACGTCTAGATGTAAATATCAGGAAATGAAAGATGACGTTCTGATCTATCATCTCATATTCAACTTTTGATATCAAACCCAAATGTCTTCAGTCTACAGCACAAACAAAAGAACTGGCCTTGCTGTCCCAATACCTTCAGGAAGGCTTGTATATAAAGACTAAAACGTGCAGGATGGGGCCTGAGGCATCAGTCACTTTATTTATGAATACCTAACGGCACAAACACTTGCTTCAGCACTCGTGATCAAAAGCCCTGTGTCTGTGTGACTAGTGCATATGAAGGAATCCACTTCAGAGTACAGAGTGCGCACTTCATCAAGGGTACAAAGCGGCTGCAGAGACACTAACACACACCAGATTGAGTTGTGGGAAATTGGTTCCAGCTGTTCCAAGCTCATGGTTTCTGTAAAGACGTAAAACGGAGAACCTGCTCAGCCATTCAGCACCCTGTAGTTTTATTTCCTGTATATGAATCTGTATGAGTATTTATGAATACTTCCAAATGGAAAATTCCACTTCCTCAGACAGATCTCTCACACAGACAGATCTCTCACACAGACAGATCTCTCTCACACAGACAGATCTCTCACACAGACAGATCTCTCTCACACAGACAGATCTCTCACACAGACAGATCTCTCACACTCTCACACACAGACAGATCTCTAACACACAGACAGATCTCTCACAATTTCACACACAGACAGATCTCTCACACAGACAGGTCTCTCACACAAACAGATCTCTCACACTCACACACAGACAGATCTCTAACACACAGACAGATCTCTCACACAGACACGTGTTGCTAAAGCACTGAGTCTTCTCCGAATCAAATCCTAAACCCAGAAATGATGACTTGCTGTTATGTGCACTGCATTATGGGTAATACACACACTTAGATACACCAATTAACCTCCATCAGAAATGTCGCCCTGAACTGATCATCCCTGTGTAACACAATCAAATAATGATATCACAGTCATGTGACCCTCACTGGCGGTAACTCTCACTATCACCTGCTGCTGTTCATGATGACATCATCAGCGCTCTGTAAACACCACGCTGTGCTGCACGTGTGCTTTAACTGCAATAAGCTGAGCTCAGTGTATTCTACAGTGCTCTAATGTGTGCGTGTGTGTGTGTGTGTGTGTGTGTGTGTGTGTGTGAGAGAGAGAGATGTACAAACTCAGAATATCAGTCTATCATCATAATGATCATCACCACAGCACTAACACTCCGCTCCGCTCCGGGGTTTAGTGGCAGCTGAGCAGTGCACACACACACCACCCAGACAAATATCTCTCAGAGTGGATAACAAAGCAGCTGACACACACACACACACAGCTTGTAATGACAGACAATAGGAACTGTGTTCTGTAGCTTTAATCTGAAGCCAGACACACAGAGATCTTTATTTTTCCCTGTTAGGATTCTTACTAATATAACTACAGTTTTATCTTTAGTTTTAATACAACTACACACACACACACACCATGTGTTAAACACAGATCTGTGTTGGTATTTATAAATCTTTTTTTTTTTTTTTTGTGTGTGTGTGTGTGTGTGTGTGTGTGTGTGTGTGTGTGTGTGTGTGTAAAACAGTTTCTGAGCCCGAGGGAAGGGCCGGACACACACTCCAGTTGTGTGTGTGAATCAGTGTTAAAAGCAACACACATGCACCACAGCAGCTGAAACGTGGTTATTAAAGCTACAGGCCGCACGCAAGTGTGTGTGTGTGTGTGTGTGTGTGTGTGTGTGTGTGTGTGTGTGTGTGTGTGTGCACGCGTGTCATCCATAAATTTGCTTGTGAGCTGCTGTTTGGTTCCTGAATGATCTCAAGTGTTCATTTCCTCCATGCAGCAGCTGAGTGTGTGTGTGTGTGTGTGTGTGTGTGTGGTGATAACACACCTTGGCCTGCAGCTATGAGCAACAGAACAGAACAACATGAGGCCTATGTTATGATATAGTTAATAGTAAGTCAGGAGTTAGCTAGTTAACAGGAGTGACAGATTCCTCCACCACCATGTGATCCAGTCATGTGATTAAAGTCATGTGAACACTGTTTCTAGGGAAATACAGATGCTAAGCCTGAATAGGCTAGGTTAATGAGTTATCTGGTTTTTATACACACACTGGAAAGACATAGTAACCATAGAAACGACACAGAACCATCCAGAATGTCAACATTTTCCTCAGATGTCGTTAAATTAGTAATAAAATGTTCAAAATTACTCAAATAACACTTTAATTACAGTTAAATTGCTCGTTTTTCAGTATGGGTTCTGCTATTTTGGAAAACAACATTGTGTCACAACTCATGAACTCAGAACTGTGGGGAAACCTGTGTTCTGATTGGCTTAGAGCAGTATAGTGTGTTCTGATTGTATGAAAACAGCACCATGTGTTCTGATTGGCCGAGAGCAGCATGGTGTGTTCTGATTGGCTGAGAGCAACACGGTGTGTTCTGATTGGCCGACAGCAGCACAGTCTCTCTGTTTATCTCTATTTCTGTCTCTATTGATTCCATGATGAATATAAATCCAGTTCACTCCTCCTGTCTCACTCTCTTTCCTCTCTCTCTCTCTGTCTTAATGATTGGAGCAGATGGCCATTCATGAATAAAGTGGTTACCATAGCAACAGTGGTGCCTGAAAGTAATGCACTTGCTAAGTCTAGGTTACTTGATATAGTGACTACACCAAGAGAGGAAGGAGGAAGTGGGGGGATGGGATAGAGAGGAAATGGATTGTTTTTGTGTGGGGGTCGTTGCCATGATAGATGATATGCTGTGCTATGGGTGTGTACTCACAGACCACCGCTTCATTAGAGTCTGTGTGTGATATAGACTGTGTACACACACATACACAAACACACGAGCTGACTCACCAACAGTCGAACACACTGGCTGTGTCCTAAACCAGTAACAACACTAAATATAAGGTACAAATAGAAAGCAGCTTACACAGCGTAATATTTAGCCTAAGCTGCTAGCTAACTCACTAAACGTTCAGCCGTCACACCAAAGTTCTGTGGCTCCGTCTCAAACCACACTCTGTCTTTGACCCTGTCATACTCTAGCAGGGTAGTATTGTGGTTTGAAACACACTCAGTTATATCATAATTTATAAACACAGTCATGGACTGCGTCAAAAACCACACACTACTGTAATACATAGTATAGCAAATTAATAGTGCACTACATATGTTGGTACAGTGCTACAACACTGTATTTAGCAAGTGGTGTTAACTAACATCAGAGCAAAGTTCCCCTGTGGCTCCGTCCTAAACCACACACTGCTCTGACGTAACATGATCATAGGTTCTGTCTCATATTGTTGTACGTTCATCATCCATGTTAAACTCCACTACATAGTGTGCGTAATTAATGCACCACATGTACATTTACGGTATATCTATTCTGTAAAGCTAGTTTTCCTGGTTACCATGGCAACTGGACACTGGCAGTGGTCTACAGTACACAGCATGACGCTGTAGTCGTATACAATTTGGGACAGACTGAATCCCATTCATCGCACAGCCATGGGCTCCGTTCCAAACTGCTCTACTAATTACTAGCTATGCACACTATTTATCAAATGCTAAGTACTGGGTGAGTAGTTAGCCAGGGAAGTGTTTAGCCGTTACCATGGCAACCATACTCTGCCTTCACCACATTATCACCACATTACTGTATTAATGTACGACTCTGCAGGTGATCCTCTCTCAGCTCTGTGTGTGTGTGTGTGTGTGTGTGTGTGTGTGTGTGTGTGTGTGTGTGTGATGTCACTGACCCTGTTTCCACAGGTTTCAGAGCTCTGATGTGTTATTTGATCTAAGGAATGTGCAGCAGCTGTGTCCTAAACCCCTAATCATCAAACCCTTAATCCTTCTTTAAAGGTGCAGTCATTTTTTTTTTTTTTAAGTTAATACACTTTGTCTACACTGCATTTGCATGTCTTTGTCTGGAACACTGAAGGGACATTGTGCATTTGTGTAGATTCTGTGTTTCAAACCAGCTTTAGCTTCTGAGCCTGTCCACAATTTGCATTACGGTTCCTATGGCAACAAGCATCATGGGTTTTATTTTGTCTGAGTTCCTGTTTTATTAGCGCTATCAGTCATTATCTGTAATGTAGTTCTCTGTATATAAACCTGATTGTACTAAACGCTCAGATTATTCTTGCTAAAATGTCATGATCCTTCATTCAGTTTGGAGTTCCTGTTTTTACACCAGACCACAGCGGCGTCACGTCCCACACGTCCGCCACGCTGATCACACGCACCTTCACATGGGACATGCACAGACAAGATCTTTAAAGTAATAATAATAATGAGTATTTTGGTCATGCTTTAAAACGGGGTGACGGGGTTTCACTTGAACTGTATCTCTGAATTAATACTAAACTTAAACATGTGTGTAATGAAAAATACACAAACACACAACTACTGAACAGCAAGAACCTGCTGAGCAACTCAACCCTCAACTCACTTCCTGTCTGTAGCCTACTTGCTCTGGAACAAGTCAAGCTGGACTCT
>NC_030418.2:36610484-36615484 GCF_001660625.3 Ictalurus punctatus
TTCCATACACTACAGTGTTCCTTATACTACAGTGTTCCATACACTACAGTGTTCCTTATACTACAGTGTTCCTTACACTACAATGTTCCTTATACTACAGTTTTCCTTATACTACAGTGTTATATACACTAGAGTGTTCCTTTAAACTACAGTGTTCCATACACTACAGTGTTCCATACACTACAGTGTTCCTTATACTACAGTGTTCCATACACTACAGTGTTCCTTATACTACAGTGTTCCATACACTACAGTGTTCCTTATACTACAGTGTTCCTTACACTACAATGTTCCTTATACTACAGTTTTCCTTATACTACAGTGTTATATACACTAGAGTGTTCCTTTAAACTACAGTGTTCCATACACTACAGTGTTCCTTATACTACAGTGTTCCATACACTACAGTGTTCCTTATACTACAGTGTTCCATACACTACAGTGTTCCTTATACTACAGTGTTCCTTACACTACAATGTTCCTTATACTACAGTTTTCCTTATACTACAGTGTTATATACACTAGAGTGTTCCTTTAAACTACAGTGTTCCATACACTACAGTGTTCCATACACTACAGTGTTCCTTATACTACAGTGTTCCATACACTACAGTGTTCCTTATACTACAGTGTTCCATACACTACAGTGTTCCTTATACTACAGTGTTCCTTACACTACAATGTTCCTTATACTACAGTTTTCCTTATACTACAGTGTTATATACACTAGAGTGTTCCTTTAAACTACAGTGTTCCATACACTACAGTGTTCCTTATACTACAGTGTTCCATACACTACAGTGTTCCTTATACTACAGTGTTCCTTACACTACAATGTTCCTTATACTACAGTGTTCCTTATACTACAGTGTTATATACACTAGAGTGTTCCTTTAAACTACAGTGTTCCATACACTACAGTGTTCCTTACACTACAGTGTTCCTTTATACTACAGTGTCCCTTATGCTAGGGTGCATGGTGGCTTAGTGGTTAGCATGTTCGCCTCACACCTCCAGGGTCGGGGGTTCGATTCCCACCATGATGATGCACAAGAAAGCCCGCAAACAGTTTGCTGAAGACAAGCAGACTGAGGACATGGATTAATGGAACCATGTCCTGTGCTCTGATGAGACCAAGATGGTGTCAAGCGTGTGTGGCAGCAACCAGGTGAGGCAGCAACCATGAATGCCAACATGTACTGTGACATACTGAAGCAGAGCATGATCCCCTCCCTTTGGAGACTGGACCGCAGGGCAGTATTCCAGCATGATAACGACCCCAAACCCACCTCCAAGACCACCACTGCCTTGCTAAAGAAGCTGAGGGTGAAGGACTGGAAGAGGACTCCAGTGGCAACCTGTGAAGCGCTGGTGAACTCCATGCCCAAGAGGGTTAAGGCAGTAACCCTGGAAAATAATGGTGGCCACACAAAATATTGACACTTTGGGCCCAATACTCACTTTTGTATGTATATATATATATATATACAGAGTACAGAGAGAGAGAGAGAGCGCTAGAGAGATAGAGAGATATACTCTGTGTGTGTGTGTAGGGTGCGGTAGCAGAGGTTGCGGATCCCAACCTGTTTGACAGCATCCTCCTTTATACACACACACACACACACACCTACACACACACACACACACAGTAGATATCAGATGACATGTGTGGGATTGTGGTATTATCATGCTTTTAATTTTAATAAATTTAATTTTAATAAACAGAATCCTTTTTTATCCATGTGCTTAATTTCACATAATGATCATGATGAGAGTAAAAATCCGTGACATCATCGTAGCTCTGAGATGCTATATTATACATTACACTCACGATCAGATTCATTACAACATAACGGTGCTGCTGTGAGCTTTATCTTATCAATACAGGAGATAAGGAGTGTGTGTGTGTGTGTGTGTGTGTGGGGGGGGATTTATCGCCATCAGCACACACACACACACACACACACACACACACACACACACACTACTGTAGTGAGAAATTTGGGGAATGTCAGCACGAGTTCATAAAACCTGTGAGTGTTGGTGGACTGTCCTCTTCAGTTCACCCCACAGGTTTTCTATGGGGTTCAGGTCAGGGGACTCTACTACTGAAGTAGTATACAGTAAAAGTTACATTCCTAATACTGATCTTTTTATTGGGTTTTTACTAGCATTAGCGTTAGCCATAGCTCATTGAACCTACAATGTAATCTGGCGACGTGTTATCTTAGCGCTAGCATTAGTATTGGCAGTAACGACGTCTCATTAGGTTGTTATTGTAAAGCACAGTGGTGGAATACACAAAGCTCAATACACAAACAGGAAAAGCTTTTGTATTCCAACAGCTCACTAATATGCAAATGCTAAAGGGCCAGTATAATACACAGCTGGAAAAAAAGAGCAACAATTCAGGCCAGTTTCACACACACACACACACACACACACACACACACACACACACACACTTATTCCTTCTTAATACCTCTGTAATTAAGACTTAATTACATTAGTATAAACAAGTACTGTGTGTGTGTGCATGTGCAGAACATAGTGTATTAATAAATAATGCTTGTGCAATAATACATTTATTATATACAGTAAGTTCACTAACAAATGCTCTCATTTACACAATGCATAATGCCTTACACACACTAATACACTACAGTGTATAGTTATTAATACACTGCATAATACACTTATAATTATACAACATAGAACGATGAGTAAATGCACTAATAACTTCACGGTGTGATAAATCATGCCAAAAGTGTTAGTTACACTCTAAAGTGCAGTTTTAAGTGCAGGTCAAAGTACACTAATAAACACACTACAGAGTGGGATACGCCTCATACTAACGGACTTATACACACTAACATAAACTACATAATGCAGTAATATACGCTACATTGTCCTTGTACACTAGTTTAGAGCTAAATCTCTTTCATACTCGATATAGTGTGATCATAATCCTTCATTACACTCGAAGAAGTAGTAATGAATACACTACATAATACACTAACAAGTCTTATAAGCGCTACATAGTGCACAAATATACTTTAAAGCCTACTAATACACTACACAGTGCACTAATAAACTATACATACCCTACCTACATAGCACACTAATACACTATACATACAATACCTACATAGTGCACTAATACACCACAAATACACTACGAATACACTACATAGTGCACTAATACACTACAAATACACTACATAGAGCACTAATACACTACAAATACACTACATAGCGCACTAATACACTACAAATACACTACATAGCGCACTAATACACTACAAATACACTACATAGCGCACTAATACACTACAAATACACTACATAGCGCACTAATACATTACAAATACACTACATAGAGCACTAATACACTACAAATACACTACATAGCGCACTAATACACTACAAATACACTACATAGTGCACTAATACACTACAAATACACTACATAGCGCACTAATACACTACAAATACACTACATAGTGCACTAATACACTACAAATACCCTACATAGTGCACAAATCCACTACAAATACACTACATAGTGCACTATACACTACATAGTGCACTAATACACTACAAATACCCTACATAGCGCACTAATACACTACAAATAAACTACATAGTGCACTAATACACTATAAATACACTACATAGTGCACTAATACACTACAAATACCCTACATAGCGCACTAATACACTACAAATAAACTACATAGTGCACTAATAAACTAAAAATACACTACATAGTGCACTAATACACTATAAATACCCTACATAGTGCACTGATACACTACAAATACACTACATAGTGCACTAATACACTATAAATACACTACATAGTGCACTAATACACTATAAATACCCTACATAGTGCACTGATACACTATAAATACCCTACATAGTGCACTAATACACTATAAATACCCTACATAGTGCACTAATACACTATAAATACACTACATAGTGCACTGATACACTATAAATACACTACATAGTGCACTAATACACTATAAATACCCTACATAGTGCACTGATACACTATAAATACCCTACATAGTGCACTAATACACTATAAATACACTACATAGTGCACTAATAGACTATAAATACCCTACATACTGCACTAATACACTATAAATACCCTACATAGTGCACTAATACACTACAAATACCCTACATACTGCACTAATACACTATAAATACCCTACATACTGCACTAATACACTATAAATACACTACATAGTGCACTAATAGACTATAAATACCCTACATACTGCACTAATACACTATAAATACCCTACATAGTGCACTAATACACTATAAATACACTACATAGTGCACTAATACACTATAAATACACTACATAGTGCACTAATACACTATAAATACCCTACATAGTGCACTGATACACTATAAATACACTACATAGTGCACTAATACACTATAAATACACTACATAGTGCACTAATACACTATAAATACCCTACATAGTGCACTAATACACTACAAATACACTACATAGTGCACTAATACACTATAAATACCCTACATAGTGCACTAATACACTATAAATACCCTACATAGTGCACTAATACACTACAAATACACTATATAGCGCACTAATACACTATAAATACACTACGTAGCGCACTAATACACTATAATTACCCTACATAGTGCACTAATACACTATAAATACCCTACATAGCGCACTAATACACTATAAATACACTACATAGTGCACTAATAGACTATAAATACCCTACATAGTGCACTAATACACTACAAATACACTACATAGTGCACTAATACACTACAAATACACTACATAGCGCACTAATACACTATAAATACACTACATAGTGCACTAATACACTACAAATACACTACATAGCGCACTAATACACTATAAATACACTACGTAGCGCACTAATACACTATAATTACCCTACATAGTGCACTAATACACTATAAAT
>NC_030418.2:36617984-36640484 GCF_001660625.3 Ictalurus punctatus
TAATTAAAAACATTTAAACTGTGAGTTTTACACAAAACCAAAAGGAAAATAATACACACGAGTTAAAGCATAAACTAGAAACACTGCCACGAGACAGAGAGAGAAAGAGAGAGAGACAGAGAGACAGAGACCGAGAGAGACAGAGACAGAGTGAGAGAGACAGAGAGAGACAGAGAGTCAGAGACCGAGTGAGACAGAGAGAGATAGAGAGAGACAGAGAGACAGACAAAGAGAGAGAGACAGAGAGAGAGACAGAGACACAGAGAGAAAGACAGAGTGAGAGAGACAGAGAGAGACAGAGAGAGAGACAGAGAGAGAGACAGAGAAACAGCGAGAGAGAGCGAGACAGCGAGAGAGAGAGAGAGAGCGAGACAGAGAGAGAGACAGAGAGACAGCGAGAGAGAGCGAGACAGCGAGAGAGAGAGAGCGAGACAGAGAGAGACAGAGAGAGAGACAGAGAGACAGCGAGAGAGAGCGAGACAGCGAGAGAGAGAGAGCGAGACAGAGAGAGACAGAGAGAGAGACAGAGAGAGAGACAGAGAAACAGCGAGAGAGAGCGAGACAGCGAGAGAGAGAGAGAGAGAGACAGAGAGACAGCGAGGGAGAGAGACAGAGAGAGACAGCGAGAGGGAGATTTCTGCTAAATTTTGAACTAATCACTGATGTAAAGCAGATACACAAGTGACCATAACACAATATAAATAAAGACACACTAGTAAATTTATTTCATTCCTCTCTACAGATCAGATGCAGAATATTTCAACAATGTTCTAAAAAACACCTAAACTAAATCTAAACCTAAACTAAAACAAAACGTAAACCAAACCTAAACTAATCCTGAACCAAACGTAAACCAAACCTAATCCAAACCTAAACTAATCCTAAACCAAACATAAACCAACCTAAACGAATCCTAACCCTAAACCAAACCAAACCTAAACTAAACTAAACTTAAACCAAACTTAAACTAAACTAAACTAAACTAAACCAAACCTAAACTAATCCTAAACGAAACTAAACCAAACCTAAACTAATCCTAAACAAGCCCTAAACTAAACTAAACCTAACCCAAAACTTACCAAAACTAAACCAAACCTAAACCATACCTAAACGAAACTAAACCAAACCTAAACTAATCCTAAACCAAACCCAAACCTAACCAAACCTAAATTAAACCAAACCTAGACCAAACCTAAACTAAACCTTAACTAAACCTAAACTAAACTAAACCTAAACTAAACCAAACCAAACCAAACCAAACCTAGACCAAACCTAAACTAAACCTTAACTAAACCTAACCAAATTTAATCAAATCTAAACTAAACCAAACCTAACCTAAACTAAGCCTAAACCAAACAAAACCTGAACCTAAACTAAACTAAACCTAACCAAATCTTACCTAAACTAGGTTTAAAAAAGGATGATGATGTAAACCTCAGTGTTAGTGACATGAACACAAACAGGACACGTCCCTGAATTTACACGGAATCACTGAAGAAAAAGCTCTGATTAATAACAACAAGCAAAAACAATACATACATGTAAAAATGATTAAAAATCAGCTTCAGTAATAACGTCTCCGCTGTGCATTTACATTAAAAACTGAAATAATAGAAAAAACTACAATAAAGCCTCTTGTGTTTGATGTTTTTAAATTTCACATCTGGATCAGATTTAATGAAAATATATTCAGATTTATCCTTTAAAGACCAGCCGAGATTTCAGGAGAGAGAGACAGAGAGAGAGAGAGACAGAGAGAGAGAGAGAGAGAGAGAGAGAGAGAGAGAGAGAGACAGAGAGAGAGAGAGAGAGACAGAGAGAGAGAGAGACAGAGAGAGAGAGAGACAGAGAGAGAGAGAGAGAGAGAGAGAGAGAGACAGAGAGAGACTCACATGTGGAACTGATTACAGAATATATATTCACTTTTCCCTCACATCTCTCTCTCTCTGTCTCTCTCTATCTGCCTCTCTCTCTCACTCTCTCTCTCTCTCTCTCTCTCTCTCTCTCTATCTGCCTCTCTCTCTCACTCTCTCTCACTCTCTCTCTCTCTATCTCTGTCTCTCTCTATCTGCCTCTCTCTCACTCTCTCTCTCTCACTCTTTCTCTCTCACTCTGTCTCTCCCTCTCTCTCTTTCTTTCTCTTTCTCTCTCTGTCTCTCCCTCTCTCTCGGCTTTGTAAAGAAGAACAGACCCGAGATCAGGGGCAAGAACAAGGAGGAAACTTCAGCGATAATGTAAATAAGGGTTTGATAACGGAGTAAAATAACAAGTGCACTTCATTACAGAGTAGTGTATTTAGTTAGTGTTTTTATTTATTTATATTCATTTTAATCTCAGTTATAAAAGCAACAAAGAAATGTAAACATAACCAAAATAAATCAGCTTTTATTAATAATATAAAAACATTTTTATCGATAAGCAGAATATATATTCCGTGTTCACGTTGCTGTACACATACAGTTTTTGAAGTTTAGGTAGTGTTATCTGTGACGCAGGAAGTTTCTCTCTCGATGCTGATTTCTATTCTCTGAACGCTGCGTTGTATAAAACGTGACGGAGCGACCTCGCTGTAATCACTGCTCCTCCACCTCGGATTTTCTGAAGCGGTCACGCCGTCACGTGTCGATCTTCTGTTGATACGGATTCGCAGGTCAGAGTTCACCAAACTTAAACTTTGTAACGCAGAGAAATGCGAAACGTCTTGGCACGGCGCTTGCGTTTCCGGTCTGCAGCAGTCGCATGCGTGTGAAGGGAAGTCACTAGAAGTGTTTACATGCTGAACGTTTAGTGACCGCCGCTTTAATATGACACCAATGTAACGTAAGTTAAGGTGGAGAGCTATTGCTGATCTTAGGCTAAAGTCGGATTTAAACTGGATGATTGTTGGTCTGATGGTACAATCGCAACAAAAATTGTAAATCGTAAAAGAAATCGTTGGTCATGAGTTAGAACGCGTGATGTGATGTGAATTTAGTGTCACTGTGACCGAACACAAGCAATGACGCTGTGCTGCGGCGCTCGTCTAAAATCCACCAATAGGACGATAGAAAACTCATGGCACAGCTACAGGTATGGTAACCGTGACAGAGAAATGTAAAGGAAACATGCTGATGGAGACACTGGGTAGTGTGTGTGTGTGTGTGTGTGTGTGTGTGTGTGTGTGTGTGTGTGTGTGTGAGAGCATGCTTTCAGCACCAGCTGATTTCCAGGTCACGCTGATTGATGACGTAGTGGTGTTGTTTAATCTCAGGTCCATCGTTAGTGGATCTTCATCATATAATCTGACACACACACACACACACACACACACACACACACACACACACACACACACACACGTGCTATCACACAGTCTGTTATAGAATACACACACACTTTATTGTACAGGATCTCATACAGCGTGACGAGGAATCATTGTAAATAATCATGGAAATTTAGTTAGTTCATATTCAGTTAGTTTAAATGTTTTTATCTAAACTTTAATGTGTAATTAAGTGTGAGTTGATCTGAACTTAACTAAACCCAGCCTCGAGTTACACAACTTTAACCTGAATTAGAATTCATCTAGATTTAAATCATCTTAAAAAAAAAAAGAAGTTATTTTATACATTATAAATGACTGAAATATTTAAAATGTCAGAGTAAGTGAAAGGCAGCAGTGCCCCTCCCCCATTACGCAGTGCCCCTCCCCCATTACACTCTCTCGCCCACTCTCTCTCTCTCTCTCGCTCTCTCTGCAGTAGAACAGGTGGTTCTTGTCTGAATAAAGTGCCTCTGGCTGCTGTGGAGTGTTAAAGCGACTCCACCCCGCGCTCTGAGGCCTGATCTCTGCTTTAAACCTGGAAGCAGAAAAAAAGACATTTTAACTCATTTAAACCAGGAGAGATGAAACACACACACACACACACACACACACACACACACACACACACACACACACACACACACAAGGTATTAATAACATACATACACCAATATAATCACTAAAATAAAGTGTATCAGTCTTTTATTTCCAGCTCTTTAACCTCACTGACTCTAAACCCGAGTTAATATTGCTCCGCTAGCAACTAAACTGTAGCGAGAAAGTGAATCGACTCTGAAGTTGACTCACTGTGGGAACTGAATCAAATATGATGTGTTTTGGCTGCAGGGGTTTTTTTTATGTGAGATGCTCTTTCTTTCTCTTCACACTTTCCTTCTTTTTCTCTCTTTCTTTTCCCGTGTGTTCTGGAAATTTAGACAAATAAGAAACAGTAAATGCTGGGTTCGATACACAAACAGTTTAAAACCAATTACTTAAATAACTATATAATGATTTACTTAGCGCTGACTCCATGTTCCCCCCATCTTCTCTCTGTGTTCTCCATATACTCCATGTTTTTTATCTGTGTTCTCTGTGCAAAGCCGAACATATGACACAACATAAGTTAAAGAACAGATGTTCACACAGACGATACCCATGTCAGTATAAAGGTTATTTTCTGTTTCTTTCTACAGAGATGAAACGATCAGCGCCACAAACTCCACATTTACAGAGAATTTTCTAGAACATGCTTCACTGTGAGTTTTGGAAAGAAATAAACACGATGAAAAGCAGCAGTTAAAATGTTCATTATTCTGAGTGAAGAAAAACACTAACGTTGTCCATCCTGATGGAAATAAAAAACAGACCAGTCCGATCTGAAAACACACCAATTCAGACTCTTAAATCTCTACAGGTGTTGTAGCTCAGTGTGTATGTGTGTGTGTGTGTGTGTGTGTTAGCCGAACCCCCCTCTACAATAACGTTAGCTTTAATCCTCCTCAGTGCCAGTGGAGGTGTGAAGGGGGTGTGAAGTACTTTCACCTGTGAGGTGAGACGTGAGGATATAATCTGTCACTCCTCACACTTCCACCTTGATTTAACAGCAACACACACACACACACACACACACACACACACACCTCACCACGGCTCATTACCGTGCTAACAGTTAGCATCAGATAGTGAGAGAGATTAGATAAACCACCACCCCTCCCCCATGATCTTCAGTTAGCCCAATACACATTGCTAACTCCTGTTTATTACAGTGTTAGCAATTAGCATCACAGAGGGACTAAAATAAGTAAATAAATTAATAGCTGTTAGCATCAGAATAGGCTCAGAGAAAGTGTTTCTGACTAGCACGGGTGTTTAGATAAAGACCGGGCAGGAATTAGTTAGCAGGAGGACATGTTAGCATGTATGTGTGTTATTAGCAAAACACTAAAAGATAATGATGCAATAGTAAATATATAAGAAAAACGCTAAACTATGAGTAAACAAAAAAGTTAAATTATGCAATTTTTTAAACAATTTTTAAAAAACCTGATTTGAAAAAATAATAAAAATGATTAACAAAAACGTATAAGTGATATAAATATTGTTTTTAAATAGTATTTTAAAAATTGTAATTTATTAGTCATGAAAATCATGTAATGGAGGTTAAGATGAATGCAAATGCTGATAAGATCCACAGGGTTAGGCAGAAATCAATAACCAAAGACAGGTAGGCAGGTAAGGGTCAAAGGATCAGGTAAACAATCCAAATCAGAGGCAAGGCAGAGAATCAAAATCGAGGGAATAACAAAATAAAAAACTAGAGTAGTGACATGATGTAAAGAAAAGAGACAAATCAACTGAGTGTAATAATGCTGTGTGTGTGTGTGTGTGTGTGTGTGATTGAGGACAAGTGTGTGTGACTAGTCCTCAGGAGAAGGTGATGTGTCTGTGTATTCCATTGCATGGGGGTAACCACGCATTCTTTGGGGGGTCGTGTCCCCCCAATGTTGAGGAAATACCAATCTGTCCCCCGAGTATACAGTAGAAAATATTTTCTATATGTCCCCCTTTAATGAACCCTGCCACCGGATCTGTCTTTTCTTCATCTATTCTATTTATTTAAGTCTATTCCGTTTTAATATATTTCCATTTGTTAAGGAAAATAGGTGTGTGACTCCCCCTCCAATTGTACACTTGGTTGCACCCAAACTCAACGCAAGTTTGTTGATATATTTGAGCAGCTCAGTCTGTCAGAAACGGAGACAGCAGCTAAGTGTAGAAAAGTGCAGCAGGGGATACGAGCTTTTTTCAGACAGTAAGTAATTAGATACGTAAATAGTAGGTGACCTTAAATTAGTGTAGAAGCATCATACCATGGCTTGGTTTGTTCTTAAGATCGTCAGTTAACTGTTGATATCTGCACACCCACGCAGTAGGCTAGGCTAACGTCAGGTCCAGTTTTTGATCATTAACGGTACATTCACCTGCAGATCCTCCCGCCGAGTCCGCTGTGAACCCTCACGCTGTGACAGACTGTTATACATGTGAGTGAAAGTGAGGAAAGTTCCACAGCATTTCGTTCCTTTACACTACACTTGGGCTCAGGACGACTCAGTGATTTTACAGATGTAAGGCTGAGCATAATGCTGAGGTGTGCTAGCTTTTCAACGAGAGAGATGGAACTAACGTCTGAGTTGTGGCCATATTGTAGTTCTCCACTCAGAACCAGTGATGGCGGTTTGTCTTTAGATTTAAGAAAAGAAAACTCCAGGCCCCTTTACACAGCTAACGTTTCAGGTTTCCACTATATACTGTTGTACACTTTCTACACTTATCACACAGCAAGCTAAACAGCATGATGACATTCACATCATAAATGACACGGGTTACACAAACAGAATATACAGTTTATCAAATTAAAATGATCATCTGAGTCAGTCATTGTTCTTCTGGGAAAATAATGGCACCCGGTCACGATGCAGGCAGCACAGCACTGCTTGGAAGCATCCGTGGGGAAACTGCATTTACAACATATATAGTGTTGAATGTAGTTTCATAGGTAGCCGTCCTTTCTGAATTTGTTTAAAAGTCGTGTTTGCGTGTTTAAATGTTGCGTGTGTGGTTTGTCTGCACACATCTTAGCTCGCCTCTACTTGGTGTGGTAGGCTTCATGGTAGGTTATGGAGCAGAGAATACATCTGTCCACAGGACGTCCACAGCAACCTACAATTTCCCCATGCTGTGGGAGCTTCTATCACTCAGACATCACGTGAATTCAAACGGTAACTGTAGTTGTAGTTCGTAGTGGATTCTGGGAAATGGAGTTGCTGGTTTGTTGTGACATGACAGAGTACAAGAAAATAATGTAATATTTTATATATAAAAAACAATAATAAAAATAATACTTAAACTTTTTTTTTAATTTTTGAAATTGTATAGAAATAAATAAATAAATAAATAAATACAGTTGCAATCAAAATTATTCACCCCCACTGCAGATCAGGTTTATGTAACAAATCAAACAAAAGCGAGTGAAATAGTTTGACACAACGAACGCTTCAAGTGTTTCCCCAAATTCAACTTAAAACACAACTTATAATGATTTCTCCAGTCTCAAAATTATTCACCCCCTTCATGACAAGCATCTTTATTATTTAATAGAGCACGTTGTGCTGTTATGACCTGCTGCAGACGAGGTGCAGATCTTCTGCAGCGTTCCTGAGGAATCTTCTCCCGTTCCTCATGAGCACTGGCCTCCAGTTCAGGAATATTCTTGAGTTTGCGTGCTGCAACTGCCTTCTAAACACATTACATTACGTTACATTTATTCATTTAGCGGACTCTTTTATCCAAAGCAACTTACAAATGAGAAAATACAAGCAAAGCAATATATGAAGCAGAGAACAATACCAGTAGTGCTACCATACAATATCCGTTAATTGAGTTCAAGAAGAATCGAAGTGCACAGAGTAGAGGTGTAAGTGCCAGAGTAGATTTTTATTTTTTTATTTTTTAATAGATTGGTTAGGTGTTGACGGAAGAGGTGAGTCTTTAGCTGTTTTGGTGAGAGATTCTGCGGTCCAGATTGAGGTCAGAAGTTCATTCCACCACTGAGGAACAGTTAATGTGAAGGTTCTTGAAAGAGACCTTGAGCCACGCTGAGTAGGCACTACTAAGCATCGGTCGCTGATTGAGCACAGATTGCGAGAAGGAACGTAAGCCTTCAGGAGAGAGTTGAGGTAGGGGGCGCTGTTCCAGACAAGGTCTTGTAGGTGACCATCAAGGCCTTGAATTTGATGCAGGCAGAACCGTTCCAGTGATGCCCAGGCTGGAGAGAGTTGACTGGAGGATCTGATGGTTCACAGTGTCGAAAGCAGCAGAGAGGTCGAGTAGGATGAGGACAGAAGATCTAGAGGTTGCTCTATCTAGTCGTAAGGCTTCAGTGACGGAAAGCAGAGCAGTCTCCGTGGAGTGATTGCTCTTGAAGCCAGACTGCTTGGTGTCCAGGAGGTTGTTCTGTGTGAGAAAATTGGAGAGTTGATTAAAAACGGCTCTTTCAAGAGTTTTGGGAAGAAAAGGGAGGAGGGGAACAGGTCTGTAGTTGTCAACCGCAGCAGGGTTGAGTGATGGTTTTTTAAGCAGTGGGGTAACCCGGGTCCTGCTTAAATGAGGGAGGGTATGTGCCAGTAGAGAGGGATGTGTTAAAGATGTGTGTGAGTGCAGGTAATAGTGTGGGAGAGATGGACTGAAGAAGGTGAGAAGGGATAGGGTCAAGGGGACAGGTTGTGGGATGCCTAGAGAGGAGTTTAGAGACATCAGTCTCTGATAGGGGAGAGAAGGAAGTCAGTTGGGAGTTACATGGAGGAGGAGCCGGTCTATGCAGGTCTGGGGTTGAGAACTGGTTCCTGATTGATGTAAGAAAGAAGAAAGGGAGCAAAGTCATCTGCAGTGAGAGAGGTAGGGGAAGGGGGAGGAGGGGGACAGAGTCAAGAGGAAAAGGTTTTGAAGAGAGTGTGGGTATTGGTAGAACTACCAATCCTCTCTTGGTAGTATGTGGCTTTAGCAATAGAGATGCTATTGGAAAAAGTATAGAGAAGTGATCACACACCACTCATCACACATCACTCACCACACACCACATAACACTCATCACACACCACTCATCACACACCACTCATGACTTATCACACACCGCTCATCACACACCACTCATCACACATCACACACCACTCATCACACACTACTCACCACTCATCACACACCACTCACCACTCATCACACACCACTCATCACTCATCACACACCACTCATCACACACCACTCATCACACACTACTCACCACTCATCACAAAACACTCACCACTCATCACACACCACTCATCACACATCACACACCACTCATCACACACTACTCACCACTCATCACACACCACTCATCACACACTACTCACCACTCATCACACACCACTCACCACTCATCACACATCACTCACCACACACCACATAACACTCATCACACACCACTCATCACACACCACTCATGACTTATCACACACCGCTCATCACACACCACTCATCACACATCACACACCACTCATCACACACCACTCACCACTCATCACACACCACTCATCACTCATCGCACACTACTCACCACTCATCACACACCACTCATCACACACCACTCATCACTCATCACTCATCACACACCAATTAATTTCATAAGCATAATTTGGCCCCTCCCCTTTTGTGGTTCTCACCTCTCTGGGTCCTTCACTTCAGAGCTCTCTCTTTCCCAGATTCAGGATGCAGGACCCTGCTGGGGGAGATACAGAGCTTTACAGGGCTTTATTCACACACTACCTATTATCTACTCACACACACACACACACACACACACACACACACACACACACACACACACACGCACACACACGCACACACACATAAAGACCCTCAGGGCAAGAGCGCGTGCTGTGGTTGCCTGTTCCCGTGACCCCTCTGTGTGTGTGTGTGTGTGTGTGTGTGTGTGTGTTTCCTGAAAGTTGAGTCCATCAGTAATTAAAGAAGTCTTTACTATTCTAGGGTTAGGATTAGGATTTACTTTATTTATTTATTTATTTATTTATTTTATGTTTTAAGTTTAACACATTTTAAAAACAATTTCAGAAGGAACATGCAAGGAGAAAGGGAAGGATGGAGAGATAAAGAGAGATAAGGGGAAGAATGGAGAGATAAGGAGAGAGAAAGAGAGAGAAAGGGAAGGATGGTTAGTGTTTAACAGAGCCTGAGAGGTGATCACCCCGCTGCCCTCTGTGTGCTATAAACTCTTTGTTTAGGATAAAAAGAGGGAGTGAAAATGGCCCTTCTGGTCACCTGTCAGTAATCAGCCAATAAACTAATCTAGATGAGCAGAAAGGTCAAAGGTCATGCGTGTCAAATGTGCTGGAATACAAAAACGGACAAAAAGCAGTGAGTGAGTGCATGAGGATTAGTTTAGATTTCACTGAAAATGTAAAACAATGTAAAACAATGTATAATACTTTATATATAAACCTCTCTCTCTCTCTCTCTCTCTCTCTCTCTCTCTCTCTCTCACACACACACACACATACACACACACACACGCACACACACACACACACACAGAATTTTCTGTTTTCTTGTTCTTCCTGCAAATAATTTGAGTTAAATAGAGAACATTTGTTTAATTGGAGTGTTAAAGGTTTGAGGAATGAAACAGGAATAACAGGAAACAGGAATTTGCTTGTATTTTCTCATTTGTAAGTTGCTTTGGATAAAAGAGTCTGCTAAATGAATAAATGTAAATGTAAATGTAAATAATAAGATGATGTAACAATTAAGAAATACTGATGATGCGTTTATAGTTCATTATTAACACTGCCCTCTAGTGGTCACCTGTATATACGTAACACACGAGTATATTTCACACCACAGAGTTCTGGACTGTTTTTGGGTCAGAAGGTGATTAGTTTTCTAAAACTGCAGCTCTGACAGTAGCGCAGGTTTATATTAATGCATCTTTATAATACGGTATCGTTTCTATAAGAACAGCTCATTCACAGGGACGTGTACAGCAGATGCTCCACATAAACGGATTAGAAACGTGTGGAATCGTTGACATGGTGAAGATTTCCTAAAGTAAGGAGATGTTTATCTCACGTGTAAGGAAGGAGTCTCCAGTGTCAGCGCTGTGTAACATTCAGAGGTAAAACTGTAACTTTAAGGTTTCCCACATCTTCAGGACAGAGGAGTTTACACTTCTGTGTGGTTTCTATGGTAACATGATGAGTTGTGTCTTATTAAGTCTTATGTATTTGTTTGTCTTATTAGCTGTTATAACGTGAGTTAGAACAGGAACGAACTTGCTTACAGAACATTAAATGTAAAAATGTATAATGTCTTGTTCTTTAATAAATAGATTGTAATTGTTTTCAGGGAAAATAATCAATAATCATCGTGGTTTTTTGCTTATTTATTCAACACTTTGAAAAACATTCTAATGATGATTGACATTTTTTATTCACAAAACTTCATTCTGCTGATCACCGCGCTGAAGAACAGTTCATGTTACTCCAAGCTGTTTATTATTATTATTATTATTATTATTATTATTATTATTATTATTATTAATTGTAATTTTTGCACTATACAATAAGAATCGTATATTGTTAACACAACAACACACTTTACTGGAAGAATTGGCTGATATTAAAAGTAAGATAAAAATAAACATTTGAAATAATGTCCGTAGTTGAATCGTTTTACTTTTTTTTTTTTTTACTTTGTATAAAACAATGAAACGCTCGAAGCCGTGTGTTATTCACAATAACTGGCATCTTGTGGTATATTGTTGAAGTAAACACGCACCACACTGCCCTCTAGTGGAGCTTATAACTATTACAGTGTGTGTAGAGCCAGCACAGTACTATTATCTCTCGTGAATTATTCTTTCTTCTATTTTTTTCTTTGTTTTTTTTTACTTTCTTTCTTTTAAACTCTTTTTAACCCATCATCATCTCCTTGTATGCCACAGGATATTATTTATTATAACATTATTTACACACAATATTTATACTACTTTATACTCTATTTTTCTACACTATTTCACATACTATTTATACTAGTTTATATGATTTCACACACTTTTTTACATTAGTTTATATTTATGTCCACTATTCCCACATTATTTATACTATTTTTCATTATATTTTATTCTATTTTACACTATTTCACACATTTATACTATTTTACTGTCATATTGTAGCAATCCAGTGACTACATTTCCCATACTGCACGGCAGCCTACAAACATACAAACATGGCCACCATGTGGCTTGACTTCAATTCCCAGAACACACACACACACACACACACACACACACACACACACACACACACAGAACACTCATTCTAATCACACACACTCACAACAACAATATAGAAGAGACTTTGTGAACATTTAGACTTTGCGAAGTATTACGTGAGTTTGTTTGTTCTCGGTCCGTGTTATTGTTTTGATCTCGTTCATGCCTGTTTGTCAATCACCTGACCCATTGCCTGTTTCTTGACCACTCTATTGTCTGATGTTTTGGATTTGTCTGCCTGCCTCTCTTTAAACAAAGCTCTTATCTGCACTTGCGTGCATCCTACATTCGAATCCTTATGGAAAAGCACAGAGACAACAAGAAAGATCTACACACGGTGTTTATAGATTTAGAAAAGCTTTCAACCGTGTTCCGAGACCAGTAATATGGCAAGCTCTACAATCACTAAAAGTTCCCAAATGTCTCATCAATATAGTGGCCGACATATATGAAGGCGTAACCACTAAGGTGCGTTGCACAGCAGGAATCAGCGACTGTTTTGAAGTGAGAGTAGGAGTTCATCAAGGTTCGGCACTCAGCCCCCTACTCTTTAACCTGGTGATGAATAACGTAACGGCGGAGGTGCAACATTCAACACCCTGGAACATTCTCCACGCAGATGATGTCGTCCTTATCAGTGAAGACCCAAGAGAGCTCCAACAACACCTGGGAGATTGGAGAGCTGTGCTGGAAAATGCTGGCCTTAGAATAAGCAGACAGAAGACCGAATATATGTACTGCAACTTTTCAAACAGCAACGAACGTTACACAATTTCACTCCAAAACTCCGCACTTAACTCAGTCACCAATTTTAAATACCTCAGGAGCATTCTATCTAGCGATAGTTCTATTGACGCGGATATCACGAGTCGCGCGAATGCAGGGTGGCTGAAATGGAGACATTTAACAGGAGTGCTCTGTGACAAAAGAATGCCAGTGCAAATCAAAGGCAAGATTTATAAGTCCGCTGTGAGACCTGCTTTAACATACCGTGTGTGCTGAATGCTGGGCACTTAAAGAACAGCAGACAGAAAAGCTAAGTGTAAATGAAATGAGAATGCTGAGATGGTCTGCAGGAGTGACACTCCTAGATAAGGTTCCAAACCAATATATCAGGGGCAGTTTTAAAGTCAGAGCACTACCTGAAAAATTGACTGAAGCACGTCTACGATGGTACGGACATGTGACGAGAAAACCAGAATACCACATGACCAGAAAAGTGCTGGAGCTTGGTACAGGAAAGAGAAGCCGTGGAAGACCCCGCCTAATATGGGCGGATGTTATAAATAAAGACCTCGCTATAGACAATATAGACCCAGTGACGACCCAGAACAGAGCAATCTGGAAACAAAAGATTAGGAACGCCGACCCCAAGTACATATGGGAAAAGGCCGGACAAAGAAGATCTGCACTTACGTCCATCTTAGTGTCCTTTACGTTTATTATGTGACATTTACATTATTTGTACATTACTTTACACTTTTCCCACAATTTTTACATCAGTGTATATAATTTTACACTATTTCAGACACCATTTATAGTATTTGACATTATTTTACATGCTCTTTTACATTAATTTACATTTCTGTACACTATTCCTCACATTTAAACCAGTTTACATTATTTATTTATTTTTTAAAGTTTTTATACTATTTTTCATATTTTTTTTTACTCCTTTACACGTTCACACATTATTTAAAAAAAATAATTCTACATTAGTGTAGCCTATACACTATTTTATTTTTATACTTTGCTTTTTATTTCACACACTATTCATGCTATTTAACTTACTTGTATACTATTTATACGATCTGACATTATTTCTATACTATTCTACACTGCCACAGTATTTATAACATTTTACATTAGTTTACACTATTTCACACTTTATACAATTTTACATAAAAAATACTTTACACTATTTTACACCACATTTATTTGATACAATTTTACATTATTTTACACTCTATTTATACTGTTACGTTATAATACACCACTAGGGGGCACTGTGTCCAACGAATTGAGATGCAGCTGATGGAAAATACAACACAAAGAAAAACAGAAAACAAAAATGGTGAAAAGCAGAAAGAGGCTGATTTTACGGCACACTGGACTGGTTATGATGTTATAATGAGTTAAATATAACATATTCATCATACCATATATTATTAAATAAAGCCCATTGGATACTGGAGATAAGATGAGATCAATTAAATGTAAAATGTAAAAGAAGCTAATTAAAATACTGCATTACATAATAAACCTTACAATGTATTAAACGTGTGACATATAGTCTTATTGTTTAAATATAAAAGATTTTCCTTTAACCATTATAAAGGTCATTAAAAAAGGTCATCAGAGTAAATAAAGAGTTTGTGTCCTGAATGTGTGCAGTGTTCAGATGCAGTGTTCAGATGCATTATCATCCGCATGAACTGCAATATATCCGTAAAGATGGCGGTGGAGGTTAAAGTCACATTAATAAGGAGCAGAGCTGCTATAATCCCGAGATGTCAGGAGGTTTACACGCACGGAAAATTCAAGGCGGGGGGGGGGGGGGGGGGGGGGGGGGGAGGGGGGGGGGGGCAAAGCGGGGAGTCGGAAGTGCAATTTCCATCTGCTAATTGAAAAGCCGAAGCCGTCCTCGCCTCACAAAGAGTGTGTGTGTGTGTGTGTGTGTGTGTGTGTGTGTCCGCTGCGCCTGCGGCGCTCCTGGAGGAACTGAGTGGTAATGACCCGCCATCATCGCCCTCGCAATTAATTGCCGCTCCACAGGAAAAAAAAAAAGGAGGTAGAGTCTTCTCATTATATCACCGTAGTGCAGCCCCCTAGTCCACACACACACACACACACACACACACACACACACACACACACACACACACACACACACAGATTCTCCATAATATTAGTTTGTCATACCTCTTCACCATCTCACACATGCAGTACTATCACACTCTCTCATCACGATAATCAACAAACATTTTATCATGATTTCATTAATGATATTATCATAAATGTGTACTAACAACGACAGCCTAATAATCAAGGCATGTTTACCGCTAGAGTGCTCCAGTACTGCAGGGGGCGGTGTTAAAATTGCACGACAAGTTCTATGACTGAAATAAGAGGATCGCCACTCCTCAACATCATTCATCCGATTTATAACGAACAATCTCGCAAAATGGCACGTCAAGTGAAGTCTCTGCACGACGTCCCTCGGTTATGTCACATTGTTCATGCTGGTTTACAATAAACTGCTAGCCTAGAGTGGATATAAACACAGCTCTGGTCTTTAAACAGCTCTTGTACCAAACAGCAAGCTGATTTAGCTAAGTAACTAATTAGTTTAGTTATGCATAAGCAGTCTGGAATCATTGCCGATTTTCTTTAAGGCAAACCTTAGCCTGCATGCTAGCAGAGACGGTAGTATCTATTATAGCTATGTGCAAGGCAATAACATATGAAACATCATGCTAAATCTAGACAAGGATTTCAATACATGAGTATTTTAGCTAGCTAGCAACTTGGTGAAAGCTAATTCATGCATACTCTCCATGTGCGTTAAATTGTGTATGTAGTGCTCATGTAGCATGCTAGTCATTTTTAGTGTGAATATTGTGTTCAAACTGAAAACGTTGCCAGATGTAATGTGTATATGTATCCTGTATAACTGCAGATCACCACATTGAATTGGAATAGAATGAAAAACGTTGATTTGTTTTCCTGACACGCCAGTGTGCGTCGTGGTGAGATGTTCCATGTGTCCATATAGAAATTAATTTAATTGCTTTACCCGACATTGCTCTTAACATGTGTGAGAACTGCCTCGTGTAACTCGTAGAATCCTTACCTAAGGTAGCTAACTAGCTAATCCAAGCACATTACCACATTCACGTCATAGTGCTTGTCTGTGAGACCTGCTAATATGGTAAACAATCTTTGAATTAAAGTAAACCACAGCTACCTTACAAAGAAGGGAAGAATAACCTGTGATGACATCATAGCCAACATTTAGCCCCAAGCCAACTCCACCAAGTTATCAGAAATCTTCTGAATAGCCTCGCTGACATTGGGAACAACGTCTAAATTTGTAATCTAGTGTCCAAGTGGGTAAAACCTGCCAGATCCTAGATCTGCTCCCCTGGCAGTTCCTCTACCACAATAAACAGGTAATTATAACAGCTCTCAGCTCTCAGAGGGAAGTGTTGCCACATCACATCGCCAAGGTTCCTGGTTTTATCTTGAGCTCGGATTGCCATCTGCATGGAGTTCTCCCGGGTTCATTTGGGTTTCTTCTGGTTTCCGCCCATCTCTGGATCATCCCCCACACTGAGAAGAATAGAGCATTTACTGAAGATGAAGGAATCAGGTATTTCCATGTTGGTTTGTCATCAACCTCCATTCCACCACATTTACGACACAATGTTAGGAAACCATGTATTGTGCTGTACTGGTGCATCTTTGTTCCATAAGGTACAGACCATTTTAATCTTAGGGTTGCAAATATGTAGCTTAAAGAACTTTTAAAGTTCTTTTTACAAACAGCATACCCTTGAAGGTACCATCTCAGTGGCAGGTGTTTTAACCCTGAAAGGTAACATCCTGGTCTTCTTCAAGGGCTCCTTGAAATCAGGTGGACAGCTTCAAGGAGTACCAGAACATTTCAACAGATTCTGGTGGTACTTTGGAGCTGAAATCTACAAACAAGATAATGGGACAAATGGGACTCGCAATATTGAAGGTAGTGTTGTACGACCACTTGGAGCACTTTGGTTTTCATATTGAGAAATTAAATTTGTGGACCTTCTCAGTACTTGAGCCCTCCACATGGTAGTCAGGGGTGGGGTTAGTTACATTGTTTTACACCTTTAACCTGATCTCCACTGTATGAATTGAACCAGGGATTAAAATAAAAGTCCTTTAAGGTTTGGTGGAGATCTCCACTGGCACCGTTAATAATCTGGTCCTGTTTGGTCAGTCAGGTGGTGTTCTCTTGCTGAATTTCTGAATTGCCCACTCAGCCCTGACAGTAACCACTGACATTTCTCTTTTGCTTCTTTCTTTCTTTCTCTTCTTCATCATCATCATCTTCCTGAAAATGACCAGTCTCACTACAAACACAGAAGGAGGGCTATTATCTATGAAGACAGCAGTGTTGACAGTTTGTAAATATGGCTATGAAAAATAAAGAATAAAATGTTTAGAATGTTTGCATGAAACCACATTTAAGTACACAATACTAATCTGCAAGCTGTTAGCTGGCAACACCTGTTGTTCCAGCACAAAACGGCAAACTGAAGTGACTGCATTTGCGTAAACATGAGGACATGGCGTGTGTTTCATTTTCATTTGGTGTAACTGTTCCTTTAAAAAACAATGACGTAGCTTGTGGTGAGTCATCTATCACTATTAATCAACTCGCTGCAGCTGTCACTAATGACATTATTACTTCTGGGCCATGTTTACGAGAACTTCCCACCTGACCGGCTCACTCTTCAGATATTCACAAATGTGCAACGTTGATGTTTATTGTTATGGTGGAACCCATGGAAATGGAGTTAGCAGTCAATGCTAAGTGTAATTACAGTGTTATTTTAGTCTTTTGTCAGTAATTTAGTAAAACGTCTGATGTAAATTTTGATGTTCCGGATGGTTCTGTCTCGTTTCCGCTCTGACTGCCTGTAAGACGTATGTGCTTGTTATCTAGATTGTTAGCCTCAGTCAGTAGCTAACTTACACTTGGCTTTAGTTTTCCTATTTCCTGGTTGCTTAGCAACAGTAACAGCATTCTCACTACTGTAACTACTTGACCGTTGAGTGTATTGTGTGTTTACTTTCCTTTGTCAAAGTTTATGACTTCCATTGACGTACTGCTGTATTATTGAGCATTAAAGGTAAAAATATGTGATGGCTATCGCCAAACTTCCAGTACGGGCTAATGTTATACATACAACAGTAGTGTGTGTGTGTGTAAGAGAGAGAGAGAGAGAGAGAGAGAGAGAGAGAGAGAGTGCTGGTTTGGCAGAAAGTGTGTACACACTCTAATTAGTGCAGCATGGCAGTGCCAGACAGAGAAAGCGTGGATGAGCTAATAGCTAATGCGCTAGGTGTGTGAGTAAAACAGGAGGAAATGAGGCGCGCTTTTAAATAAACAACCCAAAGCTGATCCGCCTTAAACTGTCTCTCTTTATTCCCTCTGGCCACCTGTCTGTCTGTCTCTCTATTTCTTTCTTCTTCTTCTTCTTCTTCTTCTTCTTCTTCTTCTCTCTCTCTCTCTCTCTCTCTCTCTCTCTCTCTCTCTCTCTCTCTCTCTCTCTCTATCTGCCTCTCTCTCTTTGTCTCTTTTTCTGTCACTCTGTTTGTCTCTCTTCTTGTCTCTCTCTCAGATAGCTCTTTCGCTCATGCATTGTATAATAGGGGAGGAGGAATAGTCAGACAAACAGGATGCATATCACGGAAAACACACACACACACACACACACCACACACACATGAATAATAAAACTGCGTTCCATACAACAGGGAAAGTGGGAATATTTAACCAAAACGTGCAAGAGAAAGCCTCTGTGTGGGATTCTGTAAACTCAGTGAGGGAATTGAAGTTTACTATTTACACACTTACCATGGCATTGTTAGCCTTGAAAAAAAATCAATGCTAACTATGTAGTTAGCCTGATCGCTAATGTTAATATGTGTGTGTGTAGATTTAGCTAGGATTAACTTTACAGTGCAGTAAAGGATCATTCTAGGTCTTCTATTGTTTTTGCTTAGGTTTTTTTTCCCTAAGTTATCGATAAAACATAATATGGGCTTCCACTTATATTCTGATGATACAAGATGCAAAATACAGGAGTAGATGAACAGCAACGTTCTTATCCGACATTTCATAAAACAGGCCTGCTGAGACTGCGCAGTAAGTATGTCCACAAGAAGACTGATTTTCACTGTAGAATTAAAAAGTGCTGTTCGGTCAGTGAGCGTGCTCTCTCTCTCTCTCTCTCTCTCTCTCTCTCTCGATCTCTCTCTCTCTCTCACACACACACACACACACACACACACACACACACACACACACACACACACACACACCATGTACCATGGAGATGCAAACAAACTGTCATCACACGCCATGGCGTGAGGTAGCTGCCGAAATGTATATTTGTTACTGAAATACTTCATATTTGATTGAATGAAAACTGACATTTATTTCCATAATGTTACAGTTGGATTTTTGTAGCAGAAAACAATACTCAGTATGTCATTTGTTATTTATTTTTATATTTCTTTTAAAACATGTAAAACAGCAATAAATATAACGGGACAGTAAGAACTGAACTGTCACTTCATTTATCAAAGTTCTTCCTCCACGAAGAACCTGGGCTGGTTTTGGGCTTTAAACTGGGGTTTTGTCCCACTGTTGTTACTGCATTATATTTATATTTTTATTATATATACATATATTTCACATTATTTCATTCAGACTAATACAGCTTGATGGTGCTGTTTAAAAAATACAAAAAACTTCCTTCTTAACAGTTTGTGTTGTGGTGCTCTGTGCCAACAGTTACGTGATTCTTCTTCTCGGTGATGAAAGACGATCATCAGCTGAACAGTGGGTTGTGCCACCTAGTGTGCAGGTGTAAAATGCATTCTCGGTCAGCGCCACCTATCATGCAGACGTGAATTAGCTGAAGACGATCAATCGTTTTGCGTTCAGTGAGAAAGTACCTTAAGGGGGCAATTAGTTTTCCACATGGGTGATAGGTTTTGGATAACCTTTTATTGCATCCATAAAAAAATTATTAATTAAAACTGTATTAAATGTTTACTCAGGTTGCCTTTGTATTATGTTGTATTTTGTTTGAAGATTTAAAACTAGTATGAGAAATACACAAAAACAGGAGAAATCTGATGGGGGCAAATACTTTTTACACAGCACAGTACATGAACATAGGTTTAATTTTGTATGTAGGTATAGCCTGCATACTAAATGGACTGATCGGTTGGGTACTGGATCTTGTATTGAGTTTGGTGGTTTTGGTGTCAAGTCATACCCTTTTCCCTGCTGGTATTCAGTAATGGTAATCTCCTTGCTTCTTCTGGTAAGGGATAGTGCACTTAAGCTAGACCTGAGTGTGTTTCAGGTACTGATACTGCTCTGAAACCATTCATCAACTGCTGGGACCTTCTCTCAGGCAGGGTTCCAGTGGAAGAGAGGAATTTGATAATCAAGGATATATTATAAGGATGTTTTTTTCCTGATGAACTAAACAAAGAGTCCTGGGTATCTTCAGCCCAAGTGAGAAACTAACACTATTCCCCCTGCTGGCCCTCACAGGGACTGCACAGTAACTGGCCAAGCTTCCAGAATAGTCTCTCTACCTGTATAATATTCCCCAGCCGTCCAAAATGTTCAAAACATTTGCTGGAACATGGATGGGTCTGTCCCAAAGTGACCAATTTGCTCCTCCCAGGATGTGAACCAAAATATTACTGATGTAGATCATGACAAAATGATGGAGAATATTTTTGATAAAGGACTGTAAAGTGACATGGCTGTTGGTTTCATACATCACTATGAACAGAGGTTTTATATGAAATAGAGCTCCAAAGTCGTATAAAATGCCAGGTTTCCATGGCCTGCTGCTCTGTAGACCACAACGACGTGGAGCCGGTGTCATTTGAAAGCCACTGAAGAGCTCATTTTAACTGTTATAATGTGGTTGTGTAACCATATAATGTATAATACCTGTCAGTCGCTGTGATGCGGAGCTTTTGGGATTGGTGTTCAAACAGCGCAACTGCATTAGATGCATAATTAATAGAATGATAATATACGCTGTGAATTGTACATTCCCACAATGCACATCATCAAGTTATTGCATTGTTATACACCTAATGCACCACAAGTGGATGGAGGGCACCTTCTAGCCAGCAACACCATTCTTTCAGATAGACCCTACTTGATAGGGTATTGGAGGAAGCTGTCTGAAGAAGGCTGGGTGTAGCTTTTGCCAGAGTACCTTGATTAAGATAAGACAGTCCCCATCCCCACCTTTGAGAGATCCACCTTGAGTATAAATGGTATCTCAGGATTTGGATGGAACAGATGTTTCAGCTTGGAGATTGTCACTTTTGTTGCTGGTAACCAAGAAGCCAGTGCAGAACATGTTTAAATATGGGTAGTGAGAAGAGCAGCAACAGTTCTAAAGCTTCTAAAAAAGAAACTTACCAGAGACTTCACATGTCCATAGGTAATTTTTCAGGTTTCCTAGTACCTCTGAAGCTGCTCTGGGGGTAGGTGATTTCAGCACCACTTTCTCCTCCATGAGAACTCTCTCTGGACCCACCAAAAGGCCCATGGGACCAATGTGCTTCTTCCAGGATGCAGAGAAGTCCAAGATATAGTTATGTACCATTAGTCTCATATGGTTCCTTTAATGTTATCACACTGAAAGTTCCAGAGTTTCTGTAAAAGTTCCTGGGGTCCTGATAAGTTCCTGCGTTGCTAACAAAGTTCCTGGATTCCTAAAAAGATTCATGGGATCTTGAAATGGTTCCCGAGTTCCTGAAAAAGTACCTTGCTTCCTAAAAGGTTTCCTGAGGTCCTCATATGTTCTGGATACATATTAAGGTCCTTGATTACTAAAAGAAGATTCTTGGGATCCTGAAAATGTTTCTCATTTCCTAAAAACATAACTGGATTCCTGAAAAAAGGTCCTGGCTACCCCAAAAGGTTCCTGAGTTCCTGAAAAAGTTCCTGGGTTCCTGTTAAGTTCCTGATAAACCCCTAATGCACCTTTCTAGGTAAAGTATTACAAAAATACTTTCTAAAGATCCCAGTGATTAGGAAAGAGTACAGTTTAGTACCCTTTTTCCTGAACGTAAAGTGTTCAATATACTGAAGAGCATATGTGAAGTTATTAAATAGAATAGAATAGAATAGATGTATGGGCAAGGTGGACAAGGTGGCTTAGTGGTTAGCACATTTGTCTTGCCTCTCTGGGGTTGGGGGTTTGATTCCTTCCACCCTGTGTGTGTGAAGTTTGCATGTTCTCCCTGTGCTTCAGGGGTTTCCTCTGCGTACTCCGGTTTCCTCCTACAGTCCAAAGTTGTGATGTAGGCTGATTGCCATCTCTAAATTGTGTGTGTGAGTGTACCCTGCGATTGGTTGGTACCATCATAAACTACCATCATAAACACCCACCCACCCTAACCCCGCCCACCATCATAAAGACCCACCCACCCTAACCCCGCCTACCATCATAAACACCCACCCACCCTAACCCCGCCTACCATCATAAAGACC
>NC_030418.2:36645484-36672984 GCF_001660625.3 Ictalurus punctatus
TGCTGTCTCTCTCTTGTGCTGTCTCTCTCTCTCTCCTGTGCTGTCTCTCTGTCTCATGGTGTTGGTGTGATGCAGTAATGTTGTAGATAATCAGTGAATTTATTATATCATTAAATACTAAAAACTATCCCAGACTTCTGAGCCC
Source organism: Ictalurus punctatus (assembly GCF_001660625.3). NCBI lineage: Eukaryota > Metazoa > Chordata > Actinopteri > Siluriformes > Ictaluridae > Ictalurus > Ictalurus punctatus. Next base: position 36,645,630 of record NC_030418.2, read on the forward strand.
ACCCAGACCGCTCTGTGTGTGTGTGTGTGTATGTGTGTGTGTGTGTGTGTGTGTGTGTGTGTGTGTTTATAGCCCGTTGCCCCGAGCACGGAAGCGATTCGTGACGCCGTAGCTCGGTTAATTAAAAAGCGCGAGCAGCCGGAGGAAGGTAACGTAAGCGGGGGGAAATGTGTTTAACGCACTTTTATCGGTGGAAATGAGACGCAGCCGGAGAGGGGAGGGGTGGGTGGTTGGGGGCGGGGGGGTGTAGGGTGAAATGCATACTTCCTCCAGCTCCATCTCACACACACACACACACACACAGGGATGATGGATGGATCTGAGGCTCTTTGGCTGAATGTCTCATGACAGATCACACATATGAGGACCTGTACAGATTTAGCGCATTAGCAGCTAACTCACCTGATAATAACGCTATAATGCTTCATATCACATTATTATAACGTAATATAACAGAAATATAATCACAGCACACACAAGTTTTTATGATGGATCTCAATCTGTCAGCAAGTTGGTATGGAATCACAATAACATTAAAATCATCACAATTTTTACAATATTATCGCAGTAACCCCGTTACCATGGGAACGTCTGTGTGCACAAGTTTCCATTACATGCACAAATGAAAACATGTAACTAAGAGACTAAGAGTCACGTGTCGGTGACAAACAAAAACAGCAACAATACTTGTACAAAGAAAACTCCAAACAATGTCGTTTTGCGAAATGAACCAACTTCAGTTTCAGTGTTTTTCTTCTTTTCGGTCTTCATCACATGACCTCGTCATCACATGACCTCATCATCACATGACCTCGTCATCACATGACCTCGTCATCACATGACCTCGTCATCACATGACCTCGTCATCACATGACCTCGTCATCACATGACCTCCGATGACAGAAACAAAACAAAATAAAGATGTCAATCAAAAGCACTAAAGTAAAGTCTGTTTTCATGTTTGAACTCGTGTTTATTTTCATAAACTCGTTTTCAGCAAAAGTGTTGTGTTTTTTTCAGATAACGGACAACTTCATACACCAGCTTGTGTTTTTTTCCTTTTAAATATAAAAACGTAACAGATGTCTGTGTATAAAGACGTTCACGTGTGAATCGTGTTGTAGTTGTTATTACAGTTATTTGTAGTTTTGGGTTTGTGCAGGTTTCTCTCCCGTCATTGAGTCACGCAGGCTATAACTGCGGAGAATGTTCTGGCAGATGTGTAATTATTGTGTTCTTGTTTCAGTGGAATAAACGCGGTGGAATAATCGCAGGATGCTAACGCATTAGTCTGGGAGGAGTTTGGTGTTGAAGAAGGACGGACACCGTCACCGCTTGACGTCTCCGCCACAGCGCTAATCTCAGCGAGCGGCCATGTCGAACATAAACAGTGCGCTCTGCATCGAGAGCGGCGCTAACGCAGACGTGTCTCTGTTACAAAAGGACGCCCTTCAGGAAGCCGGATTAAACCAGCTGTTGGATTACAATGCAGAGATCGAACGTTACCGCTCTTTCGCAAACTTTTACAAAACCAATGGTGCATTTCCACAAAGCGCCAAGATCGCTCGCATCACCACGCCCATCTTTCCCAGCGCACGGATCGGTGTTTCGCCGTGGAACTGTGACAACGCCGTGCTCTGGGGACGCAAATCGGCGCCGATCCACCCGCACAGAACCAGGAGCGATTCATCTCAGCGGCCTGGGAAACCCGAGACCCTGCAGATGGCGAATGGTAACTTCCTGTCCACGTTATCGCCGGAGCACTGCAGGCCGTTAGCGGGGGACTGTGTCAACAAGCTGAAGTGCGGCAGCGCTGCTGAAGAGATCATGAACCCGGCATTCTCTGCCCTCCCGGCTCTCGGGGGCATCTCTTTACCCCCCGGGGTCATCGTCATGACAGCGCTGCACTCTCCTGCCGCCGCGTCCGCTGTCACGGATAGCGCGTTTCAGATCGCCAACCTGGCAGACTGCCAGCAGCACAATAATAATCACAGTAATCACATTTCCTCTCCCGCATCCGGAGGAAACGCCGCCAAGAAAAAGAGGAAGCGCTGCGGTGTGTGCGCCCCCTGCAGGCGGCTCATTAACTGCGGCGTCTGCAGCAGCTGCCGAAACCGCAAGACCGGACACCAGATCTGCAAATTCCGCAAATGCGAGGAGCTGAAGAAGAAACCAGGCTCGTCACTCGAGGTGAGAATAAAACTGGCGAAATTATTATTATATCATAAATGTAAAATGGAAGTGTCTGATTTTTATAACAACACTTTGAAGAATCTGGGGTTTGAAGTAAAGTCGTTTTGTCCGTCATGACTGGTGCAGATCTTCAACTCATGCTGTAGTCTGTGAAGTGTAGAAGATGCCGCGGACTCGCTCCTTGTTTTGTCTCATTCTTTGTTTGATGTTTTTAAGTTCACATTGTGCCTTTTTTAAAAACGATTAAACACCTCAGTATGAATAATAAGATTAAAAATAATGGTTTAAAAAAACTCATAAAAGTTCTGGTCACTAATATTGAACATTAATTAATAAATACCTTTTGGTGTAGTTAGGAGTTATATTTAAAAATAACAAAAATAACATTATTTGTATATATATATATATATATATGTATGTATATATATTCTTATTATAACTGATGCGTCCGCGATTAATTTTCCCCAAAACTTTCTGACAAAAGCAGGAATGTGTTGTAAATAATTCTTATATTTGTTTTCTGTTGTTTGTGTGATATATATATGTATATATATATAGTGTAATGATAAGCATGGATTGGATTAATGACGGCGTTTCGGATCAGACTTGTACGATGCCTCTGGACCGGCTACGTGTTGAAACGTGAGGGTTTTTTCCCCCTGTGTGTTTATTCGTGATTGTCCAGTAAATAATGGAAAGTCACACATTTTTGTGTGCAAAAGCGTTCACTTTGTTATTGTGAATATTTTATGGAGTGAACTGTGTGGGATTTTGTCTTCACTGCTTTTCATCATCACTGCGTTTGGATATATTTCACCGAGCATTCTTCGAGAAGATGGTGACTTCTGTAAAACAGCTCCTCTCTTTAGTAGCAGAACTGTGCTGTGGAGGAAACGACGTCGTCATACTGAAGTGAGAGAAGTTTGGTTTTGGAGCTAAACTAGCTAGCATTACACCTCGGGGATGTTACTGGAGTGTGTTAGCTAACTAAATCAAACCTAGCTAAATACAACAGGTTAACTGGTTAGCATTACATCGGTTAATACTACTAATAATAACAATCTCTGAACTATAGTGAAGGTTTCTTTTGCTCAGTAACACTGCCGTAAACCGAATACTATTAAGACTACTACTAATAATAATACTATTATTACTACTACTTCAACTAGTACTATTAATAATAAAGCGAGGATGAGCAGCAGCAGTTGGTGGTTTGCGGTTTGAGCTGTACTGAACCTTAATTGCGTTTCTGAGACACATTAATCATTTCTCATTATTTCCCTTAGTAACCTTTTCCTTCCAGTCACGTATCTAAAGCCCTTGAAACCCCCCCATTAACCCACACCCCCCCCCTTACTTGCCCAATCCCCCCCTTCACCCCCTTGAGCCTGAACGTCCCCGCGGCTTCTCCTTTCTCCCTACACGCCTCGTCTAATTGGCAGTAATTAGGGGTGTGTGTGTGTGTGTGTGTGTGTGTGTGTGTGTGTGTGTGAGAGTGTGTGTGCGAGTGTGTGTGTGTATGTGTGAGCGTTACTTTGGCTCAGACGCTGTAATTGCTGCCAGTCAGGCTGAGACTGGAATTCAGCCGGAGAAAAAAAGCTGAAAAGGTTGTTGGCTGGTGTCCAGGCCGGAGCTGGGAAGTGCTTTTCCCTCTCTGCACTTGGCCATTTTAACCAATTACGGACGCCGCCTCGTGATGATCGATATCCCACGATGCACTGCAGCAGCAAAAACACTGTAGAGAGGACGCGAGATTTAGTGAGACACACACACACACACACATACACACACTCACACACACACACACACACACACACACACACACACACACACACACTGATATTCAGTTCTCACATTGTGATAATAATGAACATTTTATCCCCAAAGTAACGAATTAATTTAAATAATAATCATATTAAAAAATAAAAACAACTATTTTTGACACTTTGACACTTTATTTATTTTAATGTACTATCTGTTTTTAATTTTACACCTCTTATCGACCTCAGCACGGTCGTTTACTACGTTTACACATACAGAATTAGTGCATATTCATTTTATGCAAATATTTATGTAGGTTCCTTTATTTATATGTTTACAGTGGTGCTTATATGACCTAAACATCATCAGATTTTCATACGAGTCCTAAAAGTAGAGAAAGAGAACCCATTAATCAAATGAGACAAATATATTATGTTTGGTTGTTTATTTATTGAGGAAAATTATCCAATATGACACATCTGTGAGTGAGTGTGTTTTCAGTGTGTGGTGTGACTCCTTGTGCAGGAATCACTGCAGATAAGCGTTTGGGGTAAGTGTTGATCATCTGCACGTCGTCTCGGAGGAGTTTTATCCCGTTCCTCAGTACAGAACAGCTTCAGCTCTGGGGTGTTGGTGTGTTTCCTCACGTGAACTGCTGCTTCAGGTTCTTCCACAACATTTCTACTGGATTAAGGTCAGGACTTTGACTCGGACGTTCCAAAACATTACCTTTATTCTTCTTTAAGCGTTCTCTGGTAGAAGGACTCGTGTGTTTAGGATCGTTGTCTCGCTGCATGACCCACTTTCTCTTCAGATTCAGTTCATGGACTCATGTCCTGATATTTTCCGTTAGAGTTCGCTGCTATCATTCAGATTCATTGTTCCAGCAGTGATGGCGAGTCGTCCTGGTCCAGATGCAGCAGAACAGTCCCAAACCCTGACACTACCACCAGCATGTTTCACAGATGGGAGAAGGTTCTTCTGCTGGAATGCAGCGTTTTCATTTCTCCAAACATAACGCTTCTCATTTAAACCAATGATTCTTTTTTGGTCTCCTCCGTCCACAAAACATTTCCATTAGACTTCTGGCTCGTCCATGTGATCTCTGAACTTGCCACCCTGCCATGCACACTGTTGTTGTTCAGTGTTCTCCTGATGGTGGACTCATGAACATTAACATTAGCCAATGTGAGAGAGGCCTTTAGACGGTTAGAAGTTCCCCAGGGCTCCTCTGTGACCTCGTGGACTATTACAGGTCTCGCTCTCGGAGTGATCTTTGTTGGTCTCCGCTCCTGTGCAGGGAACGATGGTGTTGAATTCCCTCCATTTCTACACAATCTGTCTGACTGTGGATCGGTGGAGTCCAAACTCTTTACAGATGGTTTTGTGACCTTTTCCAGCCTGATGAGCTTCAACAACTGTTTTTCTGAGGTCCTCAGAAATCTCCTTTGTTTGGGCCATGATACACTTCCACAAACATGCGTTGTGAAGATCAGACTCTGATAGATCAGACTCTGATAGATTGAAAACACCTGACTCTAATTTCACTTTCAGATTAACTGCCAATCCTAAAGGTGCACATACTTTTGCCACTCTCAGATGTGTAATATTGGATCATTTTCCTCAATAAATAAATTACCAAGTATAATATTTTTGTATAATTTGTTTAATCGGGTTCTCTTTATCTACGTTTAGGACTTGAGTGAAAATCTGATGATGTTTTAGATCATGTTTATGCAGAAATATAGAAAATTCTAAAGGGTTCACAAACTTTCAAGCAGCACTGTATGTACAGTATATAGCAGCAGACACAGGCAGGTTCTCTATTTTTTTTTAAGAACGGGAAAGAGAGAGAGACAGACAAACAGGTATAGTGAATCAGACAGGCACAGAGAGAGACAGAGGGAGAGTTTAAGAGCTCAGCATGGACAGAGACAGACAGATAGTGAGATAGGGAGAGACACAGAGAGAGCCATACAAACAGAGAGAGAGACAGAGAGAGGCAGAGAAACAGGCAGAGGGAGAGAGACAGAGAGACAGACAGCATGAGAGTGAGAGAGACAGACAACCAGAGAGACAGACGGAGACAGAGAGACAGTCAGAAGGAGACAGAGAGAAACAGACAGAGAGACAGACAGCAAGAGAGACAGAGAGAGAGTGAGAGAGACAGACAGAGACAGAGAGACAGGCAGAGCGAGAGACTGGCAGAGAGAGAGACAGAGAGAAAGAGAGAGAGACAGGCAGAGGGAGTGAGACAGACAGAGAGAGAAAAACAGACAGAAAGAGAGACTAACAGAGAGAGAGACAGGCAGAGAGAGAGAGAGAGTGAGAGAGACAGGCAGAGAGAGAGACAGAGAGAAAGAGAGAGAGAGACAGGCAGAGGGAGTGAGGCAGAAAGAGAGAAACAGACAGAAAGAGAGACAGACAAAGAGAGAGACAGGCAGAGAGAGAGAGAGACAGGCAGAGAAAGAAACAGAGAAAGAGAGACAGACAGAGAGAGAGACAGATGAGGGACACAGGTCAGTCCTCTGGGGGTTCGGCATTAGCGCTCTAAATTAAAGCGGGTATTAGAGTAAATGGTTTCTCGGATTTCAGGCTGTGAGTAAAATTCTGATTTGCATTTCACTCGGCTGTTTCAGGAGAAATTAATTCCCCTGTGAGAGAAAAAACACTCCGAGCCGAGTGACACTCACTCTCCCTCCAGGAGGAATTAGCTAACGGCTAACGTTTATATCCACAGAGTAGCGTTAGCATTAGCGTTGTTAGCCATGCTCCATGGTCACAGTATTGAGAGGAGGTGAGATCAGAAGGAAATCCCATGATTCAATGCAAAGAACAGCGTTTTTACTATTTTATTTTAAATTTGAATGTTAGAAACTGTTAGTGCTAGAAGCAAGAGTCTGTGATTAGCGTGTGGCAGCTAACAGGAAATACATGCTATCGAACAACTAGCTAGCTAATGTACAACATGGAGCTGTAACTTCAGTGTGTTAGCTAAAGTTTAACAGCTAGCTGCATCATTTTACAGAAAATAGCTGTTATAGCTTGATTTTAATATCTAGCCAATGTGTAGTAAATAAATCCAGTGTTAAATCAATCAATCAATAAATAGTTAGCTAGCTAGCTAATGTTTAAACAAGGTGCTACCCTGCTGATAATAAGTAGAAATGTAGTAATTTCTACTGGTTTTAATGGGTTCTCATATGGTTCTGAGTGGTTTTAATGCAGTACTGATGAGTTCTGATGTGTTTCTGATGGTATGTAAGGGTCTGTAATATTAGTTTAGCAGAATGTGTAGTTCCTTATGGTTTATCTGGTTCTATTCTACCTGTGAAAGACCGCTCGATTGGGTTCTAGTGGTATTTTAATAATAACCCGAACATCTCCAATGGAAACCATTACACTTTTCCTGATGGATTGTTTCAGAGCTACACAATAATGTAGATCATTTTGCTTTATATTGGAATTTGTTTTGTTTGTTTTATTGAGCTGCTGCTGAGTTCTGTATCATGATGAGTTCTGTATCGTGATGAGTTCTGTATCGTGATGAGTTCTGGATCGCGATGAGTTCTGTATCGTGATGAGTTCTGTATCGTGATGAGTTCTGTATCATGATGAGTTCTGTATCGTGATGAGTTCTGGATCGCGATGAGTTCTAGATCGTGTTGAGTTCTGGACTGTGATTGGTCAGAAGGTGGTGATTAGTTCTCTATAACAGCGGCTCTGACTGTAGCACAGGTTTATATTAATGCATCGTTCTAATATGTTATCGTTTCTATAGTAACGACTCGTTCACAGGGACGTGTACAGCGCACGCTCCACTGTTAATAAAACGATTTAAACAAGGTGTGTAATTGTTGATCTGTAAGGAGATGATTATGTAATACTGATGGAAGGAGTCTCCAGTGTCAGTAAGATTATGCTTCCTTGCGGTTTCTCAGTAACACGACAAGCTGCGATATTTTATAACGTAAGTAAGAACAGGAAATATCTTGTTTCACTGACGTTCTACAACGTTAAATGTAACCGTAAATGGATAAAAGCATATAATGTGTTGTTTATTAATAAATAAAAATCGTCAGGTAGATCGTGGTAACTACCTGACGAGTGGTTAAATATTTGAGTGAATAAACAGTAAGTTCACCAACATCACAACATCACAGTTAATTAAGTTGTAATTAATTAAAGGTGAAATATGATCAGGAATAAAATAACGTGCGGAGTGTGTGACTAAAACACATAATTATATAAGTAATGAGAGCGAAACTGGCAGCATCTCTAATAAACAGGAGATCTCTACATATGTCTGTGTGTGTGTCTGTGTGTGTGTGTGTGTGTGTTTGTCTGTGTGTGTCTGTGTGTCTGTGTGTGTGTCAGTGTGTCAGGGTGAAGAAGCAGTGCATTTTGCCAAGGGCCTGATTTGCATTCGCCTCCCACACACAGCACCTCACACACACACACACACACACACACACACACACACACACACACACACACACACACACACAAACAGTCGACATTAACATTTTACAACATCACGTTAGCTGCCCAGCTTTTTAACACATCGTACACTTCTATCACTAGAGTGTCGTCGTGGCAACGGACATCATCTTTACAAAAAGACCCTCGAGCGTTTATTATTAATGATTGATTAGCAGCTGTAACATAAACGACACAAACCAATAACCTGCAAAACATTAACGACGCAAAAATGCAGCAGAATTCGTAAACGCAACAGGAAAACCAAAAACACGACAGGAAGTTCGTCAACAGGATATGACATTAAATTGGTAAACACAACCCCGAACACAACTCTGTTGAGTGTACGTAGCTAGTACAGTTAGCTGGCTAATAAACATTCTTCACAGTGACATCGAGGTAATGAGCAGTTGTTTCGTTTAAGGTTCTCCGTATCGGTTCCATGGGTTTGCCGCCGCCCTGTTGGTGGACACTTGTATGTGTCCTTGACTGTCGTTGGTCGCAGTGACACTAAATTCGTCTGGGGAACCCAGACCTGAAATCAGGAGCTTTTACATGAGCCATCCAGTGTAAAGTTGGCTTTATATCCTGCAGGATGAAAACAGAAAGAATCGGAGATAGTAAAAATATTACGTTAAAGCAGGACGGGATAAAATACAGAACGGTACTGAGAGGGACTCGTTGAAGTGAACTGGTTTGTTAGACCTTCAGCACAGACACTGATATTCAATTCAATTCAATTCAGTTTTATTTTATAGCGCTTTTAGCGATGGACATTGTCTCAATGCAGCTTTACAGAAATATATAAACACTGTGAATTTATCTCTATTGCTGGTGGTGACGGTGGTGAGGGAAAAACTCCCTGAGATGATATGAGGAAGAAACCTTGAGAGGAACCGGACTCAGAAGGAACCCGTCCTCATCTGGGGAACAACGGATAGTGTGAAAGTGAAAGAAAGATCATTATGGTTTAATATGAAGTCTGTTTGTTGAACTAGTCCACTGTTCACTAAAGGAGACCTGAGTGTAAAACTGCATGTGGTGATTGCAGTCCCAAGGACATCGCAGCAACCGTAGTCCCGGCAACCACAGCGAGAACGTCCATGTGGAATTGAGGTCCAAAACCATTTCCATGGTACTTCAAGCAGTACCGTTCTCAGCGATCTCCAGGCTGCACCGCTTGGGGTCGTCCTCAGTGGCAGAACGTAGCCTCCAGTTGATGAGAGCTCCATCCAGAGGTAGAACATCAGGATGGATCAGGCTGGTCCGGAGAGCAGAAAGGATCACTGGCATCTCCATAAAATCATGTGTGGCTCGACAGAAGGAGAGAGGGAGAGGGAGATAAAGAGATGGAGAGATCATTATGTAAACCTAACAATATAGGATATAAAATGTAAAGTAAGTTGTTTTGATTAGAAGTGTAGATGCTGTAGGAAAACGCATCTCAGGCTGCGAGGTAGAATAAACCTGACGTCCATGTGAGATGCTACGACTGATCCTGAGGAGACGAGAGACTACAGAAGTCGTCCATCCTGATAGTGAAAGGAAATGTTTTCAGAAACGCTGCGTGCGCCGAAATGTGATCTCAGTGCTTACGGTTTGTTAATAGAGAGTAAAAGTGGTCCGATGCGCGCCCCTGAGGATCTGCTGTACGATTAAACAACATTAAAATTCACTCTTTTAGCCCTAACAGCCCTCCCCTTTGTGTCACAGTTCCCATGGCGTTTTGTTTCTGTTTTGATCCTGGCTCCAACCCTTTTTGCTTGTGTCCTGATTGTGTCCAGGGGTATTGTATGAGTTTTTGATTACTTTACCCATGTATACACCGCTGTGTCGAAGTTTCCAAGTTTCCTTCCTTCCTGGTTTGATTTCTGATTTGTGATGATGGATTATTCTGTTTCACTGATGCCTTCATCACGAGTACACACGCTTGTGCCCGGCTAATCCACCGCACACCGTACAGACATTAATCACTTGTAGGTCAGAGATTTTGGCCTGGTTGGAACGCTTAAAAGGTTTTCTTTCTTGAAGTTAATAAGACAAAAAAATGGCAGCTCGTCATGTTGCTATAGAAACTATAACGCACCAGAACGAGCGCATTAATATAAACCTGCGCTACTGTCAGAGCCGCTGTTATAGAAAACTCATCAACACCTTCTGACCAATCACAATTCAGAACATATCAGCGCCATATATGTATAAAACGTATAATGTGACTACAGCGTCTGTATTTTCTGAGGCAGATGTTTTTCCCGCTCAGTTCTCCAGGATTCAGATGTTGACAGGAGGAAAAATTCCCATCAAACAGTCAGAGGCGAATTTGATATTCGGATTTTTTGAGAGCGGAAAGAAATACTTGGCGTGTGCACAATAGCATCGCTAATACGCGACGGCGTGGCCTTGACAGACCATGAACGGTACGGTTTGTGATCCGATTGGCAGAGTGACACCAGCAGGCAAGGAGGGAAACGCGAAAAGAAATCTCTCGACCATGAAAAACAGCGTACAATTAGCGAGCGCTGCGGGATTCGCTGATGTCAGGAGGAAGAATGGGTGACGTGGGAGATGCTCGGCGCTTTTGTGCTCGCACTGGGAGCACGTTGTAATGAAAAGGTCATGGCGCCATTGTACAGCGCTCTCACAGCCATGAGCTTTTTTTTTTTTTTAAATAAATAAATGCTTGGTGGCAGGACCTTGAAGAGCGGCGGCTTTAATGAGAGCGGAGGAGCCGAATAAGCGTCCCCGGGCAGCGCTAATTTGTTTTAGGTGTGCTCAGAATAGATAAGGACGAATGTGTGGCCTTCCAGCCCCGCTCTTCCTCCTCCCTCTTCCTCCACAACCTTTGCTTCCCTGGAGATAACGCTGCACGCTAGCAGCCAATCTCAGCGGGGGAGACGAGGAAAGCGAGAAGAAAAAAGACAGGAGGGAGTGAAGGCGATAAAAAAGGAACGAAAGAAAGGAAGGCCTGAGGGACAGGCAGCCTTAGATGTGCCGATTGGTGGATTTATTCACGCTCTAAACTTGCAGGCTAATCTAACCGACATCTGAGACAGAGAGAGAGAGAAAAACAAATATCCGCGTCGCGTAACGAGTCTCAGACCTAAAGGCCAACCTTAAGCTCCTGTCAAGACGATGTGCGATTGCTTAATTATGCCAATCTCTCGCTCTGGCACTGACGAGACACGAACCGTCTCTCGACTTCCCGCCGTATTGTTGTAGGCTACGTGTCGAACGCTACTCTGGGAGATGTTTGGTGAAGAACAGGAAAAAAACTGTCACATTTAGCAGTCTCGTAGTTGTACAGAGATTAAATCAAAGCATTAAAAAATTATTTTCTGAAATAAAATTCTTTAAAATAACAAATAAAGTTTTACTTTTATTTGCACAACGTAAGTCGCTTGATGCATGAAAAGGGCTCTGAGTGTTATTTTCACTTATTTTAATTAAAGCTACATTTTCTAATGAGAAATAAAATCAAACGAAGTTTGCATCTTAACCGAAATATCCGGTCGTATTCAGAGTTCAGCGCTCAGTGAGGATTTACTACTGAAATTACACACTTCAGTATTCAGACATCACGGAACTACTGAGAGTTACGCACGCAGGGGCGGGGTTTATCTTAAACAGGGGCGTGTCTCAGTTGCGCTCGATTCTGATCTTGAACTTAAGCGCACGTTTCTTGCGTGATATCGGCTTGAGGGAGGAGCAGCTTTAAGTCCAGTGCCACCATCTGACTGTTTGACATAACTGCGACGTACATAAATAAAATCACACTATATTGTCCCTTTAAAGTCCAGGACAGAGGAGGAGGCGTGTCTTAATCAAAGAGATGGCTGAGAGTGAAGTATGTATGGATAAAATGATAAATGAATGTGAAAGTGAGCGGTTCAGTCAGACTATCCTTCCAATGCCGCAATATTCGTAGGAGCGTACAGATTTTTCTAATTTACCACCAGGGCCGGGACGCGTCATGTGACGTCATCACTACGCGACATTCAGCCAAAGCCCTCTACTATTCACGTGCGTCAAACATGAGTACAGCTAAAAGCTCTCGTTTACCAACAAACATCAGTCCGAAAGAGCGTGCAAAACAATTTCGTGCGATTGTGATTTCGCCAATTCGAGTAGTTCCAAAAAAAACCCAAAAAACTCCACAAGCTGCACCGCACATTTTAGAGATACGCAATCCCATAATTCTGCTCACCAGACCAGAGCGAACCTTGGACATAACTGACACTCTGACTGAGGACGAATGTTTTGCCTACATGTCTTAGTGAAAAACAGCTAGCATTCCGGATATGGATGATGCTAAATTGGTGGCTATATGATTGACATCGCAGCTCCAGTAAAATTACTGGCTGTAAAATAATTTGATCTACAGAGTAACATTGTGGATATATTAATATACAGATGAGTTTACAAATTAAAGAAAAAAACAATACTACTATTATTATTATTATTATTATTATTATTATTATTGTTATTATTATTGTTATTCATGGTTAATCAGTGCCGGCCTGTCCCCTGAGTCGGCTCGGTCTCGGGCGTGAAAGGGAATGGGACGGTGTGAAAGTGCAGCGCGTTGAACGCTAATGTGCTGCGCTTTAAATTTTAAACAGACACACGTGAATAATTGATGGCGGCTCTGGCTGGGAAGTTAAAAGGTATCTCGTCATTAAAGAGACGCTGTTTGGGGAAAAAAACACGACACCGAGCTCCGAGGCCGCAGGATGGACTGTAACATAAAAATAGAACGGAATTTAATACTGTGATATTTTCTATTAAAGCTCACGGAACTCTTGATCTTGGAATAGTGGACTGCAAATGCTGCTTATGTTTGTATAAAAATATAACTAAATACTATAGTGGTGCTGATTTACATTTATTACACTGATTCAGCTGCAGTGTTTTTGCGATCATTTTTCTTAGTCATTTATTGTTTATTACGTCTGAGGGAAATTCAGCTGTAGCAGCGATGCAGAGGGGTCCAAGCACTATTCTGGTTCTGTCTTATTTCCACTGTCACAATGTTTTTACTTTAAAGTTCGATAGCTAAATTGTTATGCTCAGTTGTTTTTTTCCCACCTATTTTCAGTTGCTTAGCAAGAACGTTCTCATAACGTGAACCATTTGAAAGACAAAACAGGTTGCAAACAATTATCAGGTGAGAAGACGGTGTTGATTAATTCTCTATAACAGCAGCCCTGACAGTAGCGCAGCTGCAAATCGCAGGTTTATATTAATGCACTCGGTCTAATATGTTATCGTTTCCATAGTAACAGCTCGTTCATAGGGACGTGTACGGCTGATGTGCCACATATTAAATAGATTATAAAGAAAAACGTGCATAATTGTTTAATTATATGGTGAAGTTTTCTTTCATTCATGGTAGGAGTCTCCAGTGTCAGCACTTTGTACCAGTCAGATTGATTAGCTGAATCTTGTTGAAACTGGGTGCTGGAGACCATCACAGAAAGCAGCATGGTGTTTTTGTAGCTTTCCATTCACCGAGTAAGAGCAGCTCCTAATGAGCACATCTCTTCTTCATTAGTGTCCGAGTGAGGTGTTGTTTATTACTGCAAAGGACACAGGGTTGTCCGAGTCCAAATCTGGGGCAGGTGTGAGAGTAAAAGGGCAGTGTGTCGGGGCACATGGGAAATCTGTTGAGGACAAAGCAACGACAGTGTTATTGCTCCAGTTGTTACTGTGTGTGTGTAATTCTGTGATTACTGATCTGAACGTTACCTGAGTTTGACTATTTGCTGTTGTCTTTATCACGCTTTATTTGAAATTGTTATCATTAAGAATTTGTCTTCCCGATTTTACTACTAATAAATCTTTATTTACAGATTAGAGGTGAACAGGGTAATAGTGCTTGGACCCCTAATCATTGCTGCTCTGTGTTAATCAATGATTATTATTATGTTTGTTGGGGAGCTGATGTTTTGACTCTACAGCCATGTGTCCACCAAAATGTTTTTTCCTGAGGCCAGCGTATTTTAAAAGTTGTTTGCAGTGGGAGTGCCGCGTATTTAAAAACACCAGCAGCGTCACAAGGCGCTGCGCGTCTATTCCACGCTGAGCGATGCGTGCTCGGCGTGTTCTTCTGGTCGCCGAGAATTGAAAAATGTTCAACTTTGGGTAAAACGCAGCGCTCATCACTAACACTTTTTAAAAAAAATCACAGTGGAGGAGGGGTGGGACAAATACCACACCCTCAGACCGTCCTCTCGTTCTACGTGCTTCAGCCATCCCTTCATCCAACGCCAGGGCTAGAGCAAGTACTTTACCTTGAGTTGACGTTTTTCTATTCAGTAATTGCTGATAAAACAAACTATCTGAAAAATCAGACACTAGAAACATGCTACTTCCGCGGATATTCCGTATCATAGCAACCAAAGCGCCTGAGCTGAAAAAAAAGCTAAATGTAAAGAGCTCTCAAGCGCCCCCAGCTGGGTGTTTTCAGAAGATTACCTTGTGTTTTCAGCTGGCTACAAACGCTTTGGAGAACGGCCGAAATAAACGTGAACTGCTTTCTACGCACAGCTATTAATAACAGGATTACAGTTTACATCCACAGAGTTGAAGATGTTAGACATTCGACGTTCTGTCATCCGTCATCTTTCATGATCAAAACATCCACAACTTACACTGGGGGTTTGAATCACACCTCTGCCCTGTGTGTGTGGAGTTTGCATGTTCTCCCCATGCTGCGGGGGTTTCCTCCGGGTACTCCGATTTCCTCCCCCAGTCCAAAGAAATGCGTTGTAGGCTGATTGGCATGTCCAAATTGTCCGTAGTGTGCGAGTGTGTGTGTGATTGTACCCTGGGATGGATTGGCACCCTGTCCAGGGTGTCCCACACAGTGTGCATCCAAGTTTCCTGGGACAGGCTCTAGACTCCCCGTGACCCTGTGTAGGATAAGCGCTACAGAAAATGGATGGATGGATATTTTTATTAAAATCTTGCAGATTCTTGTTACTATAAAGAGAATATGAGTATAAAGAGAAGACTCATTTTCAATGGATTTGCCAAAAAAAAAAACATCACTGGAGAGAGAAACATTTTTGGATATTTTGTTCATGGGAAAAGGAAAATGGAAAGTACAAAACCAGCGATAGTCTTTTATTTTTAACTGCATGCAGGCAAACTTCAATCCAGCCTCTGTGGAAATAACATTCCTGACATCATTAATATCCGTGTAGCGCTACTGACCCGACTGTACACACACGGGCCAGAAAGAGAAACCCAGTTTAAACAGAACGTGTGTGTTTCCGCACAGACGGACGTGAGCTGTGCCGTACGCTTGCGCTAGTGCTTATTACCTTAAAATATCAGCGCTTCCAATTTAGGCCCCCGAGAAACCGCCAGCTCCCACACATATGCCGCAGAATCTGTCGAGAGGAGCGAGGCGAACCTGCTGCTGCTGCTTTGCATTTTGATTTAACATTTCAGAGAGCAGGCAATCTGCTCACCGCGCTCGATTAGCGTGCTACGCTACGCCAACGCAGCGCAGGTAGTCAGCCTTTTCCACCTCATATACCCCGAGGATGGCGGGTGGGGGGAGGTGGGTGTTGGTGGGGGTTGGTTGGGGGGGGGGGGGGGGGGGTGAATTTCTAAAAAGGTGTTCGAGCAAAGTAAAATGTGAATCCTGTGTGAGGTTTCTGAAGAGGAGAAACGAGATGACATCATCAAACAGCACTGCATGGACATGGTTATAATAATGTCATTCAAAATAATATTACATTAAAACTATTCACGTTAAAATGGTCATAATTTTGTGTCTATGGTATGAAAATCTCAGGTGATTGTCAAAAATGTGACCTTAAATTAGCACAGGGGTTATGAGACGTAGAAAATTTGGTAGTTCCGTATTTCAGCCAACAGCCACTTTGTCGGATTTGAATATTAGCATGTTAGCTACAAGTGATACAGCCTACTAATCACCAAAGGTTAATGTAAAAACATCAAATATTGCACCTCCCATTAAATCGAGCTGCACTGAAGTTTGGAAATTTACCATGGATGTGTAGCTAGCTGTAGTCAAAGACACCTTTATGTTAGCGAGGATTAAATTTTTCCAGTTAGCCATGTTGTTACTCTAAAGCTGAATATACAGAAAAAATGAAGAGTTTATTTCGTTTCAGTTTTGTTTAATTTGTTGAGAAATGCTACATGTTCTATCATGTGACTTCTATAAGTGATGTGACATCATTTCCTGTGCTCTTTGGGGGTGAGGGGGTCGAGTGAATACTCTGAGAGATTAGATTTATAGCAAGCAGCAATCATCTGGGGTCCAAGCACATTTCGCTAGTGGTGTCTGAATTCAGTTGACTGCTCTACTGCCCCCTAGCGGTCAGTATAATGACACAGAGAGTGATTGGCTGTTTCATGACATCGTGTTGCTCATCGTTAGAAGATTCAGCACAGCAGGAGTCGATGGAACGTTCAACGAATAACAGTTAATTCTGTATCTGAGCATTTCGGCTATGAATTTGACCCCATGATGTAAAAGGAAACTCGTTTTTTTTAGCGTATATATCACAAGAGATTGTTTGTTTGTTTTTCTCAAAACTCTACACGCAGCCCTTACTGCGCTGTAATGTGTGATACCCTTTTTTTATTTTATTTTTTTGCTTTGTACTAGTAGCATGTAGATGGCATGAACCATTTTCAGGATCAGCACTTTCCCCCTAGAGGTAAAAGTGAAGTAGAAAACTTTTCTGCAAGTTCTTTCCCATCAGTATTTAAGTTTAGCTAACAGTCTTATAATATATTTACATATTTATTTATGCTGGTGAGATTTCTGAACAGGATCGTGGTGCCGCTACGGTAACAGGTCTGCGTAGGAGCACTGCGGTTTATCACCCCTCCGGAGATATGAATATTATATGTATATTATATTATGCGGTATTATTCTGTGTGAGAACGGTGTCCTGAGTGTCTCAGAGGAGATTTAAATGCATCTTTCTGACAGAAGGTCAAATTTAAAGACGTGGAAGACAAACATATTTTTTCACAGGAGGAGATTGAAACAGGGTATTGAGAGGGTATTCCAAGGCCACGTAAGGGCAGGTGAAGGACACTGGACAGGGCAGGTGAAGGACACAGGGCAGGGCAGGTGAAGGACACAGGGCAGGCAGGGCAGGTGAAGGACACTGTTCAGGGCAGGTGAAGGACACTGGACAGGGCAGGTGAAGGACACAGGGCAGGGCAGGTGAAGGACACAGGGCAGGCAGGGCAGGTGAAGGACACTGGGCAGGGCAGGTGAAGGACACTGGACAGGGCAGGTGAAGGACACTGGACAGGGCAGGTGAAGGACACAGGGCAGGCAGGGCAGGTGAAGGACACTGTTCAGGGCAGGTGAAGGACACTGGACAGAGCAGGTGAAGGACACTGGGCAGGGCAGGTGAAGGACACTGGGCAGGGCAGGTGAAGGACACAGGGCAGAGCAGGTGAAGGACACTGGGCAGGGCAAGTGAAGGACACTGGGCAGGGCAGGTGAAGGACACTGGGCAGGGCAGGTAAAGGACACTGGGCAGGGCAGGTGAAGGACACTGGGCAGGGCAGGTGAAGGACACTGGGCAGGGCAGGTGAAGGACACAGGGCAGGGCAGGTGAAGGACACTGGACAGGGCAGGTGAAGGACACTGTTCAGGGCAGGTGAAGGACACTGGACAGAGCAGGTGAAGGACACTGGGCAGGGCAGGTGAAGGACACTGGACAGGGCAGGTGAAGGACACTGGACAGGGCAGGTGAAGGACACAGGGCAGGCAGGGCAGGTGAAGGACACTGTTCAGGGCAGGTGAAGGACACTGTTCAGGGCAGGTGAAGGACACAGGGCAGGGCAGGTGAAGGACACTGGACAGGGCAGGTGAAGGACACTGGACAGGGCAGGTAAAGGACACTGGGCAGGGCAGGTGAAGGACACTGGGCAGGGCAGGTGAAGGACACTGGGCAGGGCAGGTGAAGGACACAGGGCAGGGCAGGTGAAGGACACTGGACAGGGCAGGTGAAGGACACTGTTCAGGGCAGGTGAAGGACACTGGACAGAGCAGGTGAAGGACACTGGGCAGGGCAGGTGAAGGACACTGGACAGGGCAGGTGAAGGACACAGGGCAGGCAGGGCAGGTGAAGGACACTGTTCAGGGCAGGTGAAGGACACTGTTCAGGGCAGGTGAAGGACACAGGGCAGGGCAGGTGAAGGACACTGGACAGGGCAGGTGAAGGACACTGTTCAGGGCAGGTGAAGGACACTGGACAGAGCAGGTGAAGGACACTGGACAGGGCAGGTGAAGGACACAGGGCAGGGCAGGTGAAGGACACTGGACAGGGCAGGTGAAGGACACTGTTCAGGGCAGGTGAAGGACACTGGACAGAGCAGGTGAAGGACACTGGACAGGGCAGGTGAAGGACACTGGACAGGGCAGGTGAAGGACACAGGGCAGGCAGGGCAGGTGAAGGACACTGTTCAGGGCAGGTGAAGGACACTGTTCAGGGCAGGTGAAGGACACAGGGCAGGGCAGGTGAAGGACACTGGACAGGGCAGGTGAAGGACACTGGGCAGGGCAGGTGAAGGACACTGGGCAGGGCAAGTGAAGGACACTGGATAGGGCAGGTGAAGGACACAGGGCAGAGCAGGTGAAGGACACTGGGCAGGGCAAGTGAAGGACACTGGACAGGGCAGGTGAAGGACACAGGGCAGGGCAGGTGAAGGACACTGGGCAGGGCAAGTGAAGGACACTGGACAGGGCAGGTGAAGGACACAGGGCAGGGCAGGTGAAGGACACAGGGCAGGGCAGGTGAAGGACACTGGGCAGGGCAGGTGAAGGACACAGCGCAGGGCAGGTGAAGGACACAGCGCAGGGCAGTGGTGAGAAGGTTTTGCACGACAACTCACTTCTACTAGTTGACCAGTGATTTCAAAAAAGGAGTCAACTAACCGTTTCAGGACCTCAGAGTTCAGACACATCAATCCACACTTTAGTTAACACTCACACACACACACACACACACACACACACACACACACACACACACACAAATAATAAATAAATTTAAATACAAGTTTAAATTCGCCATTCTGGTACAAATCTCTCATGTGGGCGGAGCTTAACAGCGATGCACTCTCATTGGCTAGTAAGATTTGGACAGACAGCTCGAGTGTCCAGCTGAGGAGGAGGAAGATTTTATATTTTTGTTTGTTTTTAATTCCATAACTGAGCCGGATTTATTAGGATGGAGTCTGTGATGTCCGTGTTCTACTCTAAAATATAATAAATCTGAGTCAAGAGTACCATGTTTGAGTCGGAATGTGTCGCTCATCTGCATGGATATTATTTACATTTAATTTAGCTTTAAAGGACAACAAAAATAACTACGGAGGAATTTCATCAGGAGCATTGTTTTTACAGTTGACTGTAGCATCGGCTGTGTGTAGAATAATGAAGTACATGTAGCTGCTTTCTTTAGCTTCGGCCTTGCTGTTGTTTTCTCTGCCTGACTAGCCGACGTTCCCACAGCACTGTCTAGTGAACACTTTAATCCTATAGTCTGTACATCCCCTAATGGGGGGCACTGAAAGGACACTATCAGGGCAGATGTGATGGGTCCCGTAGAGGTCATTGGTAGGGCATGGTGAGGGCTTACAAACTTACCTACAAACCATTCAGCGGCGATTTAGAGAACAGTGGGAAAGTACTAAGAGAGCTTTTGAATAATACAGAGTAGAAAAATAAAGCAGGAAAGCCAAGGGCACTAAGGGGGAATTCAGAGGGCACACAAAGGGCAATGGAGAGGGTATTTGGAGGGCATTTATGTGGCCACTGTGAGCAAATCAAAGAGGGCATCAAGGATTTAGATAATAGGGCAGTAAGCAGGGATCCCATGGGCACTTAGGTAGCATTCAGTGGGCATTAGAGTAGCAGTAGGGCACTGGGGGGAATTTGAGGTTACCTGCTGCTCTAAACCCTGACAGCTGTAGTTTCCTCTGCTTTCAAACATCTCATCTCGTTAAATGGTCCTAATGAGCAGATAATTACTGGAGTCAGAAGTGTTAGAGGAGGGAAATCAATCCGTAACCAGGACTATAGATTGAATCACCGCTCTGAAGGCTTTAGGGCTTGAGCTTGAGCTTGAGTGGCGTTAAAGCGGAGCTGTACAGGAAGTTCGGTGACAGGTTTGATGAATTTCCTGTGTGGTTTCGTCAGCAGCGACGCTGTGTTCTGAAAAACGAGCGGCTAATCCAGGCCAAAATCTCAGCTCCACAATCGCCTCCTGTGCTTCTCAGCAACCTGGGAAAGTCGATTTATTGAAAATAAACGTTTCTAATCATTACAGTTCCCTGGACGTTTTAGATTGCGGCAATTTCAGGACGCTTCAAGGCTAAAGTAATCACCTGCGGAGTGAACAGATGAGCGAGTGTATGTGGCGTTCGGCCTTGGCTCGCCGTGCTGAGATGAGATTTCTCTCCCAGCGTGCCTGTGATGGATTACTACACCGTCCGGCATCGAGCGCAGCGACGCCCCAATATTCCTGCGGAATCGACTGACAGGCGATATATAACCCATCAGTTAGGGACCAGCGCACACACTGAACTTGTTTTTTTCCCGAGAGCTGGATTTTGGCCGACTCCCAGCTCTCTCAGTTCTGACCGGCTCTCATCGACTGTGCTTCTGACGCAAGAGTGAGAACCCAAGCTGCTTTGGTGTGTCTAAATTTATGAATGGATTAGTGTTGTGTATTGTAAAACATTTCATTTATGTATATCATGAAATGAATATTATGAAAATATATTATGAAATAAATTTGCTTGCCTCACCTGTGGTTTAAATCTCCCAACACTGGAAAACTCCATTGCTAGTTTTGAAATCAAAGACCTCCAAAGCAGGTCTTTGATTTCAGCTGTAGGTCTAAATCAAAAGTAAGGAGAGGAACTCTTGCAGCTCCAGCTGATAAAGCGAGGGGCGTGGTTAGTAATCACAACTTTACTTACAACTTCATTAATGTTAATTACAGCTAAATCGTTCACAAAATCTATATAACGCTCTAATGCATCCACTGCTAACATCCAACTGTCCAACCCAGGAGCCTCATTGTGGACTGTGATGACAAATATATCTATAAATGGAATAAATGTATGATGTGTAGTTCTTTAATAAAAGTAAATGTAATCATTAGCAAATGATTGTTGTGGTATAAGAGGAATAAAGCACGTGCTGTTTGAGGAAAATAATCACCACTGTGGTGGTAACAGGAACTCCACTTCATCACACCACCCAGTATTTGTCTAAAACAGCAACACAAAGTGTTCATTACTTACAGCAGTGGAGTTAGAATGTGGGGGTGGGGTTATGATGTGGGTGTGGAGTTAGGGTGAGGGGTGGGGTTATGACATGGGTGTGGAATTAGGATGGGGGTGGGGTTAGGATGTGGGAGTAGAGGTAGCATGAGGGGTGGAGTTGGAATGTGGGGGTGGAGTTAGGGTGAGGAGGTGAAGTTAGGGTTTGGGGGTGGAGTTAGGCAGTGGGGTGTGGTTAGGATGTGGGGGTGGGGTTAGGATGAGGGGTGGGGTTAGGATGAGGGGTGGGGTTAGGATGTGGGGGTGGGGTTAGGATGAGGGGTGGGGTTAGGGTTTGCACCCTTAATCCCTTTAGCTAAACTTAATTATACCTTTTAATTGCATCTGCATTCATAAAATACAAATAAGTCACAGTTACTAGTTTTACTAAGACTTCATCAGATAACGTTCCTGTTTTTCTCCTCTCATGCCTCTTCTTCTCCTTTAGGTCTCTGTCTCGCCGTACCAATACGGAGTCACAGTGAGATACTTTTTTGCCTCAAGACATTTTAATTCAAAACAGAGAGCCCTTTTGTCGTGGCAGAGGAGCGAGGAACGCTGTGGACTGAAACACAGCCGGATTGGCTGAGCTTACAGCGTTCTTGAGAAAATTTGTGTGAAATGTGTTTGTAATTATGGTGAGGAGGCAGAGACGGGTCGAGAAAGAGAAAACAGGAGAGACAGAACAGAAAAGGAGAGTGTGTGAGACAGAAAAGGACAGAGAGAGAGAGACAGAGAGAGAGAGAGAGAGAGATTATTTATTTATTTGAGAAAAAGGCCTGTCAGAATCTCCTCCAAAGCACTGCGGTTGTGGAAGGCGTCCTGAATCTCAGTCCATACGTTAATAAATAATGTGTTTGAGGGTGACGGAGGGGACGAGGGGTATAACAAGCTTCAGCACATCCCTCCATCCTCAGAGAGAGAGCGAGAGAGAGAGAGAGAGAGAAAGAGATTTAATCATTTTTAATATTTAAAAAAACATTTTTAGAAATGGGAAATGAATTCTTTTTTCACTGTTAAGAGAATTTAGGTAAATCGATAAACAGAATAAAAGTTTGGATAGTCCCGGTCTTTAGGGCTCCGACTCTTGGATAGTCCCAGTCTTTAGGGCTCCGACTCTTGGGGTGTGTCTCAATCAGCTCCCTAGTTCAGTATCTAGTGAATCACTATATCATGTACACAAGTCCGGGCACTAGTAAGGACCCTAGTTTACTACACACGGAATTACACAATGAATTTCTGGCGACATGGCTACGTACTTGCGTTGTAAAACAACACCAAAAATTCAAAACTTAAAAATATTTAAGTTTTATATCCATTATAAATTTGTTAGCTTGGTCACATGTATTTCTATTATAATCTGACAAGCAGGAACACGTAAAAGTCATTCGACTCAAACAAACTGTAAATAGAACATAAAATAAAGTTAAAAATCGCTAACGTAAGTAATCATTTGAGAGATACATCAACAATAACAAGCTACTTACATTCGTAGCCGGATGTTCGCCAGTAAGGGAAAATAGTGAGCATCGATGCTCTCTGGGTTTTGCGGTGCATTGTGGGATTTTTTAGGGAGCAAACATTCCAGTGCACTGGCAGGAATTTGCGATTGAGACAGCTGACTCCCTGATCAGTGCCCTGAATACTTATGGCTCTGACTCTTGGTTAGTCCCGGTCTTATGGCTCTGACTCTTGGTTAGTCCTGGTCTTATGGCTCTGACTCTTGGTTAGTCCTGTTCTTATGGCTCTGACTCTTGGTTAGTCCTGGTCTTATGGCTCTGACTCTTGGTTAGTCCCGTTCTTATGGCTCTGACTCTTGGTTAGTCCTGGTCTTATGGCTGTGACCCATGGTTAGTCCTGTTCTTATGGCTCTGACTCTTGGTTAGTCCTGTTCTTATGGCTCTGACTCTTGGTTAGATCTGGACTTATGGCTCTGACTCTTGGTTAGTCCCGTTCTTATGGCTCTTACTCTTGGTTAGTCCTGTTCTTATGGCTCTGACTCTTGGTTAGTCCCGTTCTTATGGCTCTGACTCTTGGTTAGTCCCGTTCTTATGGCTCTGACTCTTGGTTAGTCCTGTTCTTATGGCTCTGACTCTTGGTTAGTCCTGTTCTTATGGCTCTGACTCTTGGTTAGTCCTGGACTTATGGCTCTGACTCTTGGTTACTCCTGGTCTTATGGCTGTGACCCATGGTTAGTCCTGTTCTTATGGCTCTGACTCTTGGTTAGTCAGTCATCTTTTGAGCTCAGTCTCCAGTTCCAGTATTTGAGCATTTGATTTGTTTGGACAGGAAATAGACACTTTGGCTTGATGAAATGAAATAAAAGTAGAACTGATTATCTGATCAGAGAGAGAGAAAGTCAGAGAGAGAGACAGGTAGAGGACTTACAATAACAAACCCCTTTCCACTCTTTCTGCTGCTGCTGTCCTCCCTCTGGCCATCTCTTTTATTCAGACATTGTATGATGCCTCTTTTTGTCCTTTTTCTGACTTCTATGAAAAAAGAGACATTAAAAGAAAGAACGGCACTCAGCGAGAGAGACAGAAATAGGGAGGGACGGACCCATTTAAACTGTCTAACCTCTCTCTCTCTCTCGTCTTTTTCCTGCTTTATTCAAGTCTGCTTTTTCAGACAGGAGAGTAAAATATCTCCCCTAAGGGATTGTGGGTAATTAGAGACATCTGATTTGTGGAAATTAGTGAGGAAGAGAGTGGAATAAATGATGACGTAATGGGTGCATGTCTGGACGGCGCTGTTTTGATGAAGTCATCTTATTAGTGCAGTGCATGACTCCTGATGACGAGGTGGTCCCTCCTGACACCATAGAAACCCTTCCATTGGCT
Organism: Ictalurus punctatus; assembly: GCF_001660625.3. NCBI lineage: Eukaryota > Metazoa > Chordata > Actinopteri > Siluriformes > Ictaluridae > Ictalurus > Ictalurus punctatus. Next base: position 36,670,244 of record NC_030418.2, read on the forward strand.
GGAATTAGTCACATGATTATCTACTGCTTATATTACAATCGTGATAGTTTGCATGAATTTATTTTTAAATAAGCATGCTAGCCACAGAGAGCTAATAGACTAATAAACCAGTTAGTAATTATAGCTGGGGAGCTAGTGTTGTTGAGTAACGAAACATAAACTGAATGATAATTATCTACGATATCAAACAAAATGATGAAAAGTTTGGCGATGTGAAGTATTTACACTTCTGAAAGATCTTCACAGAAACCTACTGTGTGTGTGTGTGTGTGTGTGTAACACACATTCGGATTAGGGCTTGATTATGAGTCAGCAGCATCTGTCCACCCTTCACACACACACACACACACACACACACACACACACACACACACACACACACACACACACACACACACACACACTCACTCACTCCTCAATCAGTGTGGGACATGTGAGGCCTCACCATTAAGCGCACCTGCCACCCACAATCAGTGTCAATGGCTGTCAGGACCCTCACACACACACAGACACACGCACACAGACACACACACACACACAGACACTTACACAGACACACACACACACACACAGACACACGCACACGGGTCTCAATCAGTCGGATTGATTCAGGATGCTGCAGGTCTGATGGGGAGAGGAGAGGGTGCAGGAAGGATGTGGAATGAGACAAGGCCGAGACGCACTGATTAGAGATAAAACCTTACTGTCCTCCCACCATCACCTCTCTCTCTCCCCCCCCCCCCCCCCCCCCCCGTCTCTCTCTCCCTCTCTCTCTCTCTCTCTCTCCCCCCCCCCCGTCTCTCTCTCCCTCTCTGTCTCTCTCTCTCTCTCTCTCTCTCTCTGTCTCTCTCTCTCCCTCTCTCTCTCTCCCCCTCTCTCTCTCTCTCTCTCTCTCTCTCTCTTTTCCTCTTTGTCTGTCTCTCCCTCGTCTCTCTCTATCCTTTTCTCTTCTTTTTATAATATGTTTCTGTTTTTCTACTCTTTCTACTTTCTACTCTCTCTCTCTCTCTCTCTCCTTATCAACATATTCTTCAGTGTTGATGGAGTGATAGTGATGGCTCAAGTGTGTGTGTGTGTGTGTGTGTGTGTGTGTGTGTGTGTGTGTGTGTGTGTGTTAGCTGTGCTAATTGAACTTTGTTGTGTTGGTGAGCAGAAGGACTGAATATGATCGATACTGAATGTCTTTAACAAAGCCTGTACACACACACGCACACACACACACACACACACACACACACACACACACACACACACACACACACACACACGTAAAACTCAGTACAGTGTGTGCTGCAATCAGCACAGAGTGATCAGTGCACATACAGAACATGGAGCTCATCTCCTCGCGCCTTATGTCAGAAATTCTAGCAGGAAATTGCAGATATTATTCCGAAATGTTGAAGATCAGCGTTCACAGAAGGTTTTGAGGTCAAATCCCAATCCTGCCTGATAACTACCGCATTCCTGAGCTAGATGATGATGATGATGATTGTGATCCTCCTCTCAGGTGTGTGCTTGGTCTGGATTCTGGATAAAAGTGTGTGTTTTGAGTATAAATGTAAATCATATGCAGTGAGATTTGATAAAAAGGCTCCTAAATTATTCTTTAAATCCTCTCCAGCACTGACTCTGTCACAGGAAAGCGACCATCCTTTCATTTTAAACACCCTGATTCTGTTCTTTTGTGTGTCTGTTTTTTTTTGCGTTTAGATTTCCATCAGTGCTCGGAGACGTTACAGCGATCCCGCTCCCAATCAGCGCTCAGTAATCCCTGTCAGCGCCGCTCTAATCCCCCGGGGCGCTAATTGGCCAGGAACTTCGCTATTTTGTGTCCTGACTGCCAAATGAGTTCGGAGAGCAGCGATTTCTCTTCTTTAGTGGCGATTATTGAGCCGACGAGCACCGTTCGTCTCCGGCGCGAATGGAGACGGCGTAATTAAACGGCTCATTGTGGCTCGTTGGGAATTCACGGCTCCCGCGCTGTAATTATTATTTTGGCGCGTCAGTGCTCCTCCAGTCTCCGGCAGATTGAATTAAACACAGACGGCGCTGCAGTCAGGATCGTGATCAGAGCTCGCTGCGGTGAAATGAGGAAATAAACTCCGTTTTAGAGGCGAATCCACGCCAACGCTTCAGGCGTCTGTCAGAAAACGTGTTACTGAACTCTCCGAAAATATCCAACATATCCAAGTACATTTCTCTGTGTGTGTGTGTGTGTGTGTGTGTGTGTGTGTGTGTGTGTGTGTGTGTGTTAGTCTGGTACAGGATTGAGATACAGGTAAATTATTTCATTTAAATATGTACATATGTATTTTAATATTTAGATATAATTCATTTGACGTATGTAAAAATGCCCAACCCTCAACCTACGATGGAAAAACCCCCGCTGTAGTGCTGTAAGTTTTTCCTGGATGTTTTAAAAAAAAAAAATCTGGATATTATTTAAGCAGAAACCTTTAATATTAAGTTTGCATGCAGTTTAAACACTCATGTTTACATCTCAATCAGAATAAACTGATTAACGCGACCCAGGTGGGTTAGTGTCAGGTTATACCCGAGTTCTGGATCCTGATTGGTCAGAAGGTGTTCATGAGTTCTCTATAACAGCAGCTCTAACAGTAGTGCAGGTTTATATTAATGCGCTCGTACGTAATACGTTATGGTTTCTATAGCAACAGCTCGTTCACGGGGACGTGTAGCTCGTGATAGGGCGACAAATTATTCCTAATTCCAGTGATTTT